>NC_134646.1:61913890-62216921 GCF_030463565.1 Pelecanus crispus | reverse complement strand
TGGTATAGTGCTAAAAGAACCATCCACATGAGCATATAATACAATTTCTATGGCACAGTACATCTATAGCACTTTCTTTGTTTTTCTTATACTATTATTGTTTTCTCACTTGGGTCTTACAATACCAGGGACAGGAAGAAAAACCATCACCCATATTTTCAAATATGAATAGATCAATAAATGCACCAAATGTATTTATTGTCACGTACTGAACTTAGCATTATGCACCTAGTATAAAGGTAGAACTTACTGGGTCTGCATCATACACTCTAATCTCTCTTCCTAGCAGAGCAAAGTCCACGTCATTAACAGATATGTAACAGTGTTAAGGTATTCTGAAAAGAACATGTACCTCTGCTAAATGATAACTTAATTTAAATGTATACTTTGAACCCTATTTTTCTAAATGTGTTACTTTGTTCCTCCTACATCCAAGGCCACTATTTAATATGGAATGGAATATTTTCTAAGGACTTTTTGAATAGTTGCAGAATATAGTTAAAAGTGAAGGTAACCCAGGAATAGGATTTTTTTAAAACAAAATCAAGCACAGAGCCAATTTTTCACTTTTCTTGCTGATGAATAGGATGTCTCTTCAAAAAGGTGAAATTCAATGGAGAACTAAGCTCTGAAGGTGAGTGCACAGCTCTTGTGTTATTAGTTCTTTCACACAAAATAAATAAATAAAAACCAACACACAACCTGAAAAGATACAATCTAGTAACAATTCTACATCTATCACAATTTTTCCTGCACTTTTATTTCTTACACATTGTCCCTTAATTATTTTCATTTTCTTCCCTCTATATTATATTACCTACCCAGGCATAGGGCCCTATTTTGACAACTGGGTTGCGGGACTCCCATGTCTCTTTTCCTGCTAGTCGGTTATTGTAAGACTAATTAGCTGCTGTCCATATGTAATGGTAAACATGATAGCTTGTGTCTTTATCCTACCCTTATGGGCCTGATTCTTTCTCAGTTAAAGCATATATTTTAGGCAAGGATTTCCAGTGAGGCTGGGGATGCACAGTGGCCGAATTTGTGAGTTTCTTCTGATACAATATCCTAGAACTGGTTTTCTTTATGTCTCTTTTTTTGTGTGTGTGCCTTTTTTTCTTCTGCTCAGGATTTTGTAGTAAAAGCTGGAAGATCAAACTATAGTTTCACTGTTAAAGTTGACTCTGTTGGAGAATGGAGTAATATTGTCCTTATCAAGTCTGCTTATTCCTACTGTCTCAACCTCCTCTTTGTAGCTGGTGTGCTGCATAGTAAACCATCTCAGATAGCTAATCCAGGCTGAATTTGACTTCACATAAGTACGAGCTTAAAGTCATTGTAAAACTCCAGCATTAACTGCGTGATATAAATTCAATTTAAATAACCTTTGTACTAGATTCCTTATCATATTGCATTGAAGAGACTTCCAATTTCACATATGTCATCTATTATAGTATCTTATTTTCTTCTGTATACTCTATGCTATATATTAATGTAGGGAGTGGTATATTTTCAGAGAATATACACTCACTTTATATTATTTCTGAATGGCTCATGTTCTCTACTTTCTTTACCCTTCATGTTTTCCATTTATATTTTACTCATTTCGGCAACATTTACTGTTACAATCTGCAGTGTTCAGAAGGCTTCAAACATGGCCCAGCTAATCACCTGGACTTAAGGTGAGGTTGGTTTGGGCCATGAAGGCCTATGGGTGCATGCAGGGCCCTGAAAGCTACTACTACAATTGGGTCTCTTTGGGCAAGAGCTTGTGTCAGATAAAAAATGTCTGATTGTTCCCAAAGACTTTATAGTTGCATTGTCTAATACCTGCCAGTATGGTACATAAACACAAACCTTAAATCATAAGACTATCCACTAAACAGCATCAAAGATTAATATTTCACTTACATAATTTATCACCATTTTTCTGGTAAGGAGAAACTGGTGAATTAGTAGCAAATATCACAAAGAACAAAACCTGTTCTTTAGTCAAGAACAGCCCAACACTGGGACTGAAATTAAAATAGGGTGTGGGACCTATTTTTGTTTAACTGAAACTATGTTTTTGCTATATGAATAGCTGAATTTAAAGGCCTCGGACAACCTAAATATACGTTCTTTTTACTACTGCTGAAGAGCAAAAATGCTGGAAGAGTCAACTGTAATTTCAGTGGCCATTACTGCCTCATTTTCTGCCATGAGATTGGATGTATAATCATGTGTTTAAAATTCAAATGTCTCCCAACAGTAGTGCTTGTATAGTAACTGTGTCAGTAAGAATGTAGCTTATCTAATTACAATAAATTCTTACACAGATGACTCTATAATTACAGAACCTTATACCATGTAGTACTTCATCATTTTCCAAAAGCTTATTTTTTTGCATGTTTCATTCATGTTTCCAGAGAAAGTCAAATATAAATTATTATCTCTAAGGCTTGAAATTATTTCAACTACCCATTAAAATTCAGAATAGCTTCTCTTCTCCTATTGGTTATGTTTTAGACAAATGTATTTTCTAAACTAACTAATGTCTTCTTTCAAATATGCATAAACAATTTATACAGATAGCATGTATTAGCTGAAGCAGGAGTTAGATATTGAATTTTTTTGGCAAAAAAAACCCCAAAACAAAACAGTTTGCTTATGGCAAGGAACATGAATATAGATCAGTTCTTGTCATCTCTTCTAAAACTGTGTTTATAACAGTGTGTTCCAGTAGCTCTACAACATTCCATGAATAGCATATTCTAACAACACGTCCATTTATTATTATCTATTTCACACACAACAGTTACTTTTTAAAAATCAGATCTTCTTTTACCATTACTCAAACTAATGTCTTTTTTTCATAACTCACATCTGCACATCACTAATTAATTTAGTCTGAAGTAATCTAAGCAAATACATATATTGGAAAAGATCCAGAGCTGATGAATCCAGCTATACTATGGTTAGGGGAACAATATGGATTCACACCGAGAAGTTGGCCTATGCAATACTATACAGTAAATATATAATAATGCATTTTTGCTCATCTTTTTTTTTTTTTTCCTTACATATTCCAAAAATTTTGGGTAGGAAGATGACATTTTTCACTGCCTGTACATGAAAGTATATGTTCTTCTCAGAGTTCCCTTTTTACTAGGAATAATTTGGAAAAATGTGGAGATGCTAGACCATCGGAAATGGTAAATAGGTTAATGATTCACACACCTTTTTGTGTTAGCTGTGCAGTACACTTTCAGTGTGATTAAGCAAACTATAATGAGTCAAAAGGAACTTTCCTTTTGAATTTAAAATTGCAGCTGGTTTCAATTTAATAATTGCAGCTGGTTTCAGCTCATGTGTTTGATTAAAGACACTTCATATCTTTCGTTGTTATTTTAACATTTATACACTGCTTTACATCTTCAGAGCACTCCACTGACATTACCTTATTAGTTCTTGCAATATTTAGATGCAATTTTCAGTGTGCTTTTATATTACAGTCCCATTTTAATTGCTATTTAAAGCTGCATTAATTACATTTATAAGGGGCCATAAGAAGAAATGTTTAGTAGGAAATCCACTGTACCAACAATTTGTGGAGTATGTTTCTTAAACTATAAAGTATTTTGGTGTATGTGATACTTCAGATTTAGCCCAGTACTGAACTCCGCTAATGAGAGTTTCAGGCCTGTCCTCCCCTAGCACAGCAAGATGCGAACTAGCATAGTAAGAGAATGTCAGTGCTGTTTCTCCACTTGTTTTCATTGCTGTCCTGGTGAGACTTCTTTTCCTGAAC
The DNA here is from genome assembly GCF_030463565.1 of Pelecanus crispus. Lineage (NCBI taxonomy): Eukaryota > Metazoa > Chordata > Aves > Pelecaniformes > Pelecanidae > Pelecanus > Pelecanus crispus. Next base: position 62,213,131 of record NC_134646.1, on the reverse strand, counting down.
TTACTGGGTGAAATGGAAATTATTGCAAATACTGTCATTGAGGTATCATTGCTGAGATATCACCCGCTGAAGACAACGAACAGCACAGGAGCCCTGTCGGGCACTGACCCTCCTTCCTCCCAGGTTGCCTCCAGGAGCACATGGTTGTGAGCCCCTGTGAAAGCAGTGCTGCCCATTTTCATGGGGATACTCTTGAGGACAGTCCTTTTTTTCCCCATGAACCCTACATAGTCAATTCTTGATGCTGCAGTTAAGTTTAGTGAGTAAGTTTGCTTCTCAACTTCTAAAGGGTCAAGCAAAATTTCAGTCATTAGTTATTTGAACTTTTAGCTGTTACTGCCTTTTTCTGTATGTTTCTTTGCCTGTTACATAAACACACCCCAGAAAACATTGCAAGTTTCTTTAAATGTCTGTTGCTAGTAAATAATTCTTGCTTACCACAAAATTACATTTGTAGATTCTTGTATTGCTGAAACCTACGTATAATTCAAATACATCATCCAGACTGCATAGCAGCTTGGACCTGTCCCATCTATTTGATGTCTCTAACCAACAAATGAAATATGGTTGTGAGAAAATGGTATCAAGTGACCTACAGCATTTTATGTTAGCTTGCAATGAAAACAATTCTTCGTTGTTGGTGACTATATAATTATGAATTCATAATTAAGCTTGATTTCATAGGTACTGATCATTTACAGCCTGTCCTGGTTTCGGCTGGGATAGAGTGAATTTTCTTCCTAGCAGCAGGCATAGTGCTGTGTTTTGGATTTAGTAGGAGAAGAATGTTGATAACATGCTGATGTTTTTAGTTGTTGCTGAGTACTGCTTATGCCAGTCAAGGACTTTTTTCAGCTTCCCATGCTCTGCCAGGCGCACAAGAAACTGGGAGGGGGCACAGCCAGAATAGTTGATCCAAACTGACCAAAGGGCTATTCCATACCATATGACGTCATGCTCAGTATATAAACTGGGGGGGGTTGGCCGGGGAGCAGCGATCGCTGCTCGGGAACTGTCTGGGTATCGGTCGGTGGGTGGTGAGCAATTGCATTGTGCATCACTTGCTTCGTGTATCATTATTATTATTATCATTATTATACTGTTACTATTATCATTACTATTTTACTTTACTTCAATTATTAAACTGTTCTTATCTCAACCCAGGAGTGTTTCTCACTCTTACTCCTCCGATTCTCTCCCCCATCCCATCGGGGTAGGGGGAGTGAGCGAGCGGCTGCGTGGTACTGAGTTGCTGGCTGGGGCTAAACCACGACAGTCCTTTTTGGCGCCCAACGTGGGGCACGAAGGGTTTGAGATAACAACAGATTAACCAGAGTGTATTAAGGAGTCTGTTAACAGTTGCCGGTCACGATATTAGTTCTTCTGATCTGCACCATGTTCTTTTTTTTGCAGCACGCGTTAAAGCTTGCTGTCAGTTTGTGTAGTGTGCTATGCTCTGCAGTGATTCATGATCTTTTGCTTGGGAGGCTCCTTATCAAAACCCTGACCTTGAGCATTCTTTGGTATTTGGGTTTCATACAGAAGTCACTACTGTACTGCGGGTACTACCTCATAGAGAGAGTTAGCAATTATACTTCTTACTCTGAGAGGCTTGTTGTGGAGGAAATACAGAATGGCACCTTTGCTGCTTTCTTCTATGATGTTTCCTCCTTCATTACAACAACTTTCCTGTATCTTGAACACCCCTGGGCAGTTAAGATACTTCTATTGATAATTCTTGGGAATGTTGTTTCCGTTTTGATAAAGGTCAGTAAGCAGTTTAAAAATACCATCCAGAGATCTACCCCAAGGCTGGATAGTTATGAGTGGCAGGGTGTGTGGGAACGTATGCGCAAGTACCTGGGGCAGTGGGGACCTCCAGTGTTTTGGAACTTCACCCCTGAACAAGTGCAGAATCCTGAAGAATTAGTAAAGTATTTGGAAGAAGTATGTTGTCACCCTGGTAGCTCCAGAGAGACACAAATCATTGCAACATGCTGGGGACTGGCCCATGCCTATCGAGCCGTGGTCAACGCTAATCAGTACCCTCAAAAGAAAGAGAAGGTCTCTGGATCTGATGACAAAACAACAAGCACTGTGGCTACTCAAACCCCCACTACAGGCCTTGCAGCTACTCAAACCCCTGCCCCAGGCACTGTGGCTACTCCAGACACAGCCATGAGCACTGCGGCTACTCCAGCCACAGCCATGAGCACTGCGGCTACTCAAACCCCAGTGACAGACACTGCGGCTAAACCAGAGAACCAACCTGCGCCGGTATCAGTTGCCCCTATACAGAAGAAAAAATACACGAGGAAATCAGTTCGTTTAGTAAGGGATGAAGATGAACCAGGGCCATCACGAGAACCAGAGGAGGAAGAACCCATAAATGAGATGGTGACCACCCGATCCCTATCCCTGAGTGAGCTGCGAGATATGCGAAAAGATTTCGGTCGTCATCCAGGCGAGCACATCATCACCTGGCTGCTCCGATGCTGGGATAACGGGGCCAGTAGCCTGGATTTAGAGGGTAGGGAAGCCAAGCAGCTGGGATCCCTTTCCAGGGAAGGGGGCATTGACAAAGCAATTGGAAAAGGGGCAAAACCGCTCAGCCTCTGGAGGCGACTCCTGTCAAGCGTGAAGGAAAGGTATCCCTTCAAGGAGGATGTTTTATACCGCCCAAGCAAATGGACCACCGTAGAGAAAGGTATCCAGTACCTGAGGGAATTAGGCGTGCTGGAGGTGATTTACAGTGACCTGAATGATGAGCGGTTAACCAAAGACCCAGATGAAGTCAGGTGCACACAATCCATGTGGCGGAAGGTGGTACGGAGCGCACCAGCATCGTATTCCAACTCGTTGGCAATACTAGCCTGGAAAGACGACGAGGCACCAACGGTGGATGAAGTGGCTAGACAACTCCGGGACTACGAAGAAAAGCTCTCTTCCTCCCTACAGGCCTGTGTCTCAGCTGTGGAAAAACTGTGCCAAGAGTTCCAACAACTCAGAGAAGATCTGTCCTACTCCCCACCTGCACGGACCAGTGTCTCAGCCATTAGGAGTCAACGTCCCTATGCTCAAGAGAGAGGATATAGAGGATACACACCACGGGGCACCCTGTGGTTTTGCCTGCGTGATTATGGAGAGGACATGAGAAAGTGGGATGGAAAACCCACCTCAACCTTAGAGGCACGGGTGCGTGAGTTGCAAGGAAAAACTATTAGAAAAGGCGGTTCTCCCAGGAAAATTGCAGCTCCAGTTTCCAGTGAGCAGTTCCCGAGACAGAGTAAGAGGGCTAATTTTACTTCCGACCTTGATCAGGGGACTTTTGATTCACATTTACAGGAAGTGAACAGCGAATACTGTGACCAGTGTTAGAGGGGCCCTGCCTCCAGCCAGGTGGAGGAAAGGGACAACCGGGTTTACTGGACTGTGTGGATTCGATGGCCTGGAACGTCAGACCCACAGGAGTATAAGGCTCTAGTGGACACTGGTGCACAGTGCACGCTAATGCCATCAAACTATAGAGGGGCAGAACCCATTTGTATTTCTGGAGTGACAGGGGGATCCCAACAGCTCACTGTACTGGAAGCTGAAGTGAGCCTAACTGGGAATGAGTGGCAAAAGCACCCCATTGTGACTGGCCCAGACGCTCCGTGCATCCTTGGCATAGACTACCTCAGGAGAGGGTATTTCAAGGACCCAAAAGGGTACCGGTGGGCTTTTGGTATAGCTGCTTTGGAGACAGAGGAAATTAAACAGTTGTCCACTTTGCCCGGTCTCTCAGAGGACCCTTCGATTGTAGGGTTGCTGAAGGTTGAGGAACAACAGGTGCCGATTGCTACCACAACTGTGCACAGGCGGCAATATCGCACCAACCGAGACTCCCTGATTCCCATCCATAACCTGATTCGTCGACTGGAGAGCCAGGGAGTGATCAGCAAGACTCGCTCACCCTTTAACAGTCCCATATGGCCAGTGCGAAAGTCTAATGGGGAGTGGAGACTAACAGTGGACTATCGTGGCCTGAACGAAGTTACACCGCCGCTGAGTGCTGCCGTGCCAGACATGCTAGAACTTCAATATGAACTGGAGTCAAAGGCAGCCAAGTGGTATGCCACAATTGATATTGCTAATGCATTTTTCTCCATCCCTTTGGCAGCAGAGTGCAGGCCCCAGTTTGCTTTTACCTGGAGGGGTGTTCAGTACACCTGGAACCGACTGCCCCAGGGGTGGAAGCACAGCCCCACCATTTGCCATGGACTGATCCAGACAGCACTGGAACAGGGTGAAGCTCCAGAACATCTGCAGTACATTGATGACATCATTGTGTGGGGCAACACAGCAGAAGACGTTTTTGAGAAGGGAAAGAAAATAGTCCAAATCCTTCTGAAGGCTGGTTTTGCCATAAAACAGAGTAAGGTCAAGGGACCTGCACAAGAGATCCAGTTTTTAGGAATAAAATGGCAAGATGGACGTCGTCAGATCCCAATGGATGTGATCAACAAAATAACAGCTATGTCCCCACCAACTAGCAAAAAGGAAACACAAGCTTTCTTAGGCGTTGTGGGTTTTTGGAGAATGCATATTCCAAATTACAGCCAGATCGTAAGCCCTCTCTATCAAGTGACCCGGAAGAAGAATGAATTCAAATGGGGCCCTGAGCAACAACAAGCCTTTGAACAAATTAAACGTGAGATAGTTCATGCAGTAGCCCTTGGGCCAGTCCGGGCAGGGCAGGATATTAAAAATGTGCTCTACACTGCAGCCGGGGAGAATGGCCCTACCTGGAGCCTCTGGCAGAAAGCACCAGGGGAGACTCGAGGTCGACCCCTAGGGTTTTGGAGTCGGGGATACAGAGGATCCGAAGCCCGCTATACTCCAACTGAGAAGGAGATACTGGCAGCATATGAAGGGGTTCGAGCTGCTTCAGAAGTGGTTGGTACTGAAGCACAGCTCCTGCTGGCACCCCGACTGCCGGTGTTGGGCTGGATGTTCAAAGGGAGGGTCCCCTCTACACATCATGCAACTGATGCTACATGGAGTAAGTGGGTTGCATTGATCACACAACGGGCTCGAATAGGAAACCCCAGTCGCCCAGGAATCTTGGAAGTGATCATGGACTGGCCAGAAGGAAAAAACCTTAGAATATCACCAGAGGAGGAGGTGACACGTGCTGAAGAGGCCCCACTGTATAATAAATTGCCAGAAAATGAAAAGCAATATGCCCTGTTCACTGATGGGTCCTGTCGTCTCGTGGGAAAGCATCGGAGGTGGAAAGCTGCTGTATGGAGTCCTATACGACAAGTCGCAGAAACTGCTGAAGGAGAAGGGGAGTCGAGTCAGTTTGCAGAGGTGAAAGCCATCCAGCTGGCTTTAGATATTGCTGAAAGAGAAAAGTGGCCAATCCTTTATCTCTATACTGACTCATGGATGGTGGCAAATGCCCTGTGGGGGTGGCTGCAGCAATGGAAGCAGAGCAACTGGCAGCGCAGAGGCAAACCAATCTGGGCTGCCGCATTGTGGCAAGATATTGCTGCCCGGATAGAGAACCTGGTTGTAAAAGTTCGTCATGTAGATGCTCATGTACCTAAGAGTCGGGCCACTGAAGAACATCAAAACAACCAGCAAGTAGATCAGGCTGCTAAGATTGAAGTGGCTCAGGTGGATTTGGACTGGCAACATAAGGGTGAATTATTTATAGCTCGGTGGGCCCATGACGCCTCAGGCCATCAAGGAAGGGATGCAACGTATAAATGGGCTCGTGATCGAGGGGTGGACTTAACTATGGACAGTATTGCACAGGTTATTCATGAGTGTGAAACATGCGCTGCAATCAAGCAAGCCAAGCAGTTCAAGCCCCTCGGGTATAGTGAACGATGGCTGAAATATAAATATGGGGAGGCCTGGCAGATTGATTACATCACGCTCCCACAGACCCGCCAAGGCAAGCGCTATGTGCTCACCATGGTGGAAGCAACCACTGGGTGGTTGGAAACATATCCCGTGCCCCATGCCACCGCCCGGAACACCATCCTGGGCCTTGAAAAGCAAGTCCTGTGGCGACATGGCACCCCAGAAAGAATTGAGTCAGACAACGGGACTCATTTCCGAAACAACCTCATAGACACCTGGGCCAAAGAGCACGGCATTGAGTGGGTGTATCACATCCCTTACCATGCACCAGCCTCCGGGAAAATTGAGCGATACAATGGATTGTTAAAGACTACCCTGAGAGCAATGGGTGGTGGGACGTTTAAACATTGGGATACGCATTTAGCAAAAGCCACCTGGTTAGTCAACACCAGGGGATCTGCCAATCGAGCTGGCCCTGCCCAATCAAAACTTTTACGTACTGTAGAAGGAGATAAAGTTCCTGTAGTGCACATGAAAAATATGCTGGGGAAGACAGTCTGGGTTACTTCCCCCTCTGGCAAAGGCAAACCCATTCGTGGGATTGCTTTTGCTCAAGGACCTGGGTGCACTTGGTGGGTGATGCGAAAGGATGGGGAAGCCCAATGTGTACCTCAAGGGAATTTGATTTTGGGTGAAAATAGCCAATGAACTGAATTGTATAATATTAATTGCTTTATAATACTGTATGTTATCTCTTAACTATATGTTATCTCTTAACTGCATGTTAATATAATAATATAGTAGGTTAATATTAAGTATATAATACTATATATTATGATTGCTATATGCCGCATCAATGGTATTGCAGTAAGAATTGCCCAGCTTAATGAAAATGAACTTTGATGAAACCATGTTGGAATGAGAACTGACTTCAGCATGCAACAGTCCAACACTGCACACCACCTCTCCTGCTCTGAAAGACTGTGATAACAGATGGAACCCAAAGTCATGGGCTAAATGAACTCAATGGACATTTTAGAGGGATGGGCCATAGACGAAGGGAATGATATCTGTGTGTATATCAAGATAGGGAAAGCGGTGGTGATTAATTGGAACACATTGGAAAGGGGAGGACCTGTGCATGACGTAGATGGTATAGAATAAGGGGTGGATACTGTCCTGGTTTCGGCTGGGATAGAGTGAATTTTCTTCCTAGCAGCAGGCATAGTGCTGTGTTTTGGATTTAGTAGGAGAAGAATGTTGATAACATGCTGATGTTTTTAGTTGTTGCTGAGTACTGCTTATGCCAGTCAAGGACTTTTTTCAGCTTCCCATGCTCTGCCAGGCGCACAAGAAACTGGGAGGGGGCACAGCCAGAATAGTTGATCCAAACTGACCAAAGGGCTATTCCATACCATATGACGTCATGCTCAGTATATAAACTGGGGGGGGTTGGCCGGGGAGCAGCGATCGCTGCTCGGGAACTGTCTGGGTATCGGTCGGTGGGTGGTGAGCAATTGCATTGTGCATCACTTGCTTCGTGTATCATTATTATTATTATCATTATTATACTGTTACTATTATCATTACTATTTTACTTTACTTCAATTATTAAACTGTTCTTATCTCAACCCAGGAGTGTTTCTCACTCTTACTCCTCCGATTCTCTCCCCCATCCCATCGGGGTAGGGGGAGTGAGCGAGCGGCTGCGTGGTACTGAGTTGCTGGCTGGGGCTAAACCACGACAAGCCACTGAAGTGAGAAATTGCTCAGAACTCCTGAAATTTAAGTCAACTGAGTTACATAACCTCCCTTAAAGGTGCATGGCATACATTGGCACTTCTTGGCAATCCTTGCCTGTAGTTACAGGAGAGCCACTCCCTTCTGTCACCTAGTAACTTTTTCATAGTCAACATCAACTCAGAGTTTCTGAGCTGGAGTTTGATTTGTCAGTGCGTGTGGAATACAGTACTTTTTAAAACACTGTTTGGGCTACAAACACTAAACAGTGTAGTAGTCTGAACCAAGGACAACACCTTGTGGAAGTGTCTGAGCAGAAAAAAAAAAAATTGTAGTAGTATATTCTGAACATAAAATGGAAATGGCTGAAGGTAAGAGTATACCTGCAGGCAAATCAGGCCACCTCCTGGAAAAAGTCTGGCACCTAAACTTGCTAGCAAGAGATGTGCTTTTGAAAAGCGATCTGGATAATGAAGGTAGAGTGGAGTACATGCTTAGACTGATCTCTTTAACAACAGAGCTGAGCAGATCTCTCAGGCAACAGCTGGAGAACATTACAGAAAGAATTCAAGACACCTGCCACTTGCTGAGTGCTCTCCATGACAAACACAATGAATTGCCTGCAAGTCCAGGTAAGTATGGAGGGACTTACTTGTAAAGAGAATGGACTGGGTATGTTGGATGCTAAGTTCTGCTGTCTGATGATGCTGAGGGATGTTACTTTTCATTTGTTAGCATTTCAGTATTTGGTCGTTCATTAGACCAAATTAATTCATATTTCAACAGTTGTATCACAGTGTTTTCATGTCTATTACATGAGATTCAATATGAAACTTGTAATTCTCATTATGTGAGAGGAAAAAAAAAATAAAATTAACTAAACAGAATTGTTTCAAAGTTTTATGCATATTATACTGCGGTGCGTTTATCTTGGCCAGACACCAGCAACTTACTCCCCCTCCTCAACAGGACAGGGGGAGAAAATAAGATGGAAAACCTCATGGGTCAATATAAAGACAGGGAACTCACCACCACTTACCATCATGGGCAAAACAGAGTCCTCTTAGGGAAAAAATTAATTTGATTTATTGCCAATTGAAATAGATTTGGATAGTGAGAAACAAAGGCAAAGGATTAAAACACCACCTTTTCCCCACCTCTCCTTTTTTCCAGGCTCAACTTCACTCCTACATTCCTGACTCCTCTATCTCCTCCTCCTCCAGAGGAGTGCAGGGGGATGGGTAATGGGGGTGACAGTCCATAACACGTCCCCTCTGCCACTCCTTCCTCCTATTCTTCTCTGCTCCAGCATGGGTCCTTCCCATGGCCCGCAGTTCCTGTCAGGAAAACCTGGGCTCCCCACGGACTGCAGTTCCTTCAGGGAATATCTACCTGCTCTGGCGCGGTGTCCTCCGCGGGCTGCAGAGTGGGCATCTGCTCCAGCCTGGTCTCCTGTGGGCTGCAAGGGAATTTCTGCTCCAGGGCTGGAACATCTCCCCTTCCTTCGTCTCCAGCCTTGCTGTTCGCGGGGCTGTTTCTCACACTTTTTTCTTCACTCCTCCCTGTTCTCTGGTGTTCTTGCCCTTTCTTAAATAAGTTTTCACAGAGGCAGCGTGAGCTTTGCGGACGGGCTCAGCCGTGCCCTGCAGTGGGCCTGCTGTGGAATCGGCTGTGTCCGGCACGGGGCAGCCTCGGCCCCTCCTCAGAGAGGCCCCCCCTGCAGCCCCCCGCTGCCAGCACCTCACCACGTATACCCAATGTATAGAGTCTACAGTCCTCTACAAGTAACAACATAGTTAAAAAGATGACAATAAAAATAAGAAAGACTTCTGGCATCTTAGTGCACAGGTAAACACATGGAATTTAATTTCTTGCATTTATAATAACGATGTGGATATAATAACGGTGTTATTTATTGTGAGGACCAAATCCAGATTTTATTCCTGAAAAAATGCAGGATCATTTTGTGATGAGTAAAACAAACTCTCTTTCCTCAGGAGCAACATCTTAACAAACATTCATCAAAGTAGAAAAGAAAACTAATACTTCTGCATTTAAAGGCGGTCAACAGTGTGATGCATAACAGAGAGAGACTCCAGGCAGAAATCTTTAGCTATGCCTGTGTTTATGACTCTTTGTTCTACAGGTTTATAAAGTGTCCTCAATAATGAAAGAACATTTTTGTAAAAAAAATGACCTGCTGCCAGGCTCCAAGATCAAGCTAACTTTGCCCTGTTGGCCTTATGGCCTATGTGGTTTTTTTTTTTTTGTTTTTTTTATAGATTTCTAAGAATTCAGTATCATTCTCCTTCCAAAAAGCTACTTTTCCTCATCTGACACTTTCCCATAAAACAGTCAGCAAAAAGGTCTGAAGACAGTTGCATATAAACTGCCACTGTATTCTGAAGCTGTGTTATCAAACATCAAAAAAGCACAGAAAGCAACATGTTAGAAAAGTGACGGTGGTGGGCGGTAACACGAAAGAAGGCTTACTTTGAGATTAACCTTGTAACAGAATGCAAAAAGTGTCTTTCCATGTGACACAGTTGGGTAGTGTAAAGTTACAAGGCCATGTCTTTGCCTGGCTTTAAGCACTGCAGTATTAGAAAAGTCACATTCACAGTACAGGAAAATGCTGCTGTTGTGAATCACCCCGTTATCTTCAAATTTCACTTTAGGGACGTTTAAAGAGCTGTACAATTTGGTTTGGGTTTTTTTGTTTTGTTTAGGGAATGCAAAATTCAGGGACGAAACAGGTTAATTTTGGCAGTTTTGCCGAAACTTGAACTTTGACTTACAGTGAGACTGGGAAGTGGTCTTTTACAACCTCTTATGCAAATTAAGCTATGTTATATCCAATCCCATTTTATTTCTCAGCCCTGTTAAACTATTTAGAAGTTCTTCTTCACTATTGTAGAAGTGCCCCTGGAAAAACAGCAGTACCTTAGAACAAACTTTTTTTTTTTTCTTTGAACTGCCAGTGGAAAAAAAAATATTAAAAATGTGTTTGCTGCTTTTTTTTTTTTTTAAATATAGTCAAAATCTAATAACAAATCATTTGGGAACTGAGAAAGTATTGCAAAGGAAGAATTTTTAGATTGAGTTCAACAAGAAAAATACTTTATTCTGAACTATATACTCTTTGTAGGTTTAAATTAATCAGTTGCAAACAGAGATGGAAGTGAAAGGCCTATGTAGATCATATAACATCACACATTGATGTGTGATGACATTCTTACTCAATAAAATTATTTTCCAAGTTGAAAACCTTGAGATATTGATTTACCTCATATGACGTTTGTCGTGGTTTAGCCCCAGCCAGCAACTAAGCACCACGCAGCCGCTCGCTCACTCCCCCTACCCCGATGGGATGGGGGAGAGAATCGGAGGAGTAAGAGAAACACTCCTGGGGTGAGATAAGAACAGTTTAATAATTGAAATAAAGTAAAATAGTAATGATAATAGTAACAGTATAATAATGATAATAATAATAATGATACACGAAGCAAGTGATGCACAATGCAATTGCTCACCACCCGCCGACCGATACCCAGACAGTTCCCGAGCAGCGATCGCTGCTCCCTGGCCACCCCCCCCCAGTTTATATACTGAGCATGACGTCATATGGTATGGAATAGCCCTTTGGGCAGTTTGGATCAACTATTCTGGCTGTGCCCCCTCCCAGTTTCTTGTGCACCTGGCAGAGCATGGGAAGCTGAAAAAGTCCTTGACTAGCATAAGCAGTACTCAGCAACAACTAAAAACATCAGCGTGTTATCAACATTCTTCTCCTACTAAATCCAAAACACAGCACTATGCCTGCTGCTAGGAAGAAAATTAACTCTATCCCAGCCGAAACCAGGACAACGTTATTGAAAAAAGTGAATGTAAGCCAGTGGTTTCCCATAAGACTTGTATCAGCCCTTTCTATTGTCCCCTCCTTGTGTGTCTCTGTCCATTATAAGTGGAGAGCACACCATACTGTGTTTCATTCTGTACCATTTTCTTATTTGTACTAACTTTCATTGGATTTAACCTGCAAAACAAAGCTTTCCAGGATCTCATGCAGCAAACAAAAATAAGCAAGCAATTTTGAGAGGTTTGCAATATACCTAACTAATGAAGACACAGTTCCAGTTATAGAGATTGACAACATAAGGTGAGGGAAGAGCTGAAAATAATATAGCTGAAATCCTTGGAGAGAATATCTGGAAGGATTTCCAAGAAAAGGTGTAAGACAATAAAAATGAGGGATCATAAAATAAATAGGTTAAAGATAAAATCTTACATGAATGTCACATAGTGATTGTGTGCTTTTTCGTGCATCCTTCTTCACCAAGTGTTTTTAGTTATATGCAAGAGCAACCTCCACCATTCCTATAACTGGATGCTACAAACTACTCAGCTTCAGTAGTATATATGTGCTGGTTTTTTTGTGTTATCTTCTATTCTCCATAGCAAAAATTCAAAGCTGCTAAGCATTTTTAATATTGAGCCTGTACATAATAGGTTTGTTAGAGACCCATGCATTAGAATCTTGCAGGATTCAATTTTAGGAAATATTTGTAATTAATGTTTAGTTTCAAAGCTCTTCCCAAATTGATTTGACTATTATTTACCAATTCCATGCTTTAAAATGATTGTCATTAAGAATTTAGCTAATGTCTGATCATTAGAGCGGTGTTCGTTAGAGTTGCCACAGTAGTATTTTGACAAATACACAGTTGTGCTTAGGCAAGTACACAAATGTACTTGTCCATATTCAATTTTTGAGAAATTCACTCAAATTGAATAGCAATAAATGCAAAAATATTAAATGGAATCCAGGAAATACATTATGCTTCATGTATTGAATGGCACTATGGAATTAGGTGGAATTCATTGGGTATGTATATGAGTTTTCACATTTTTGGCTAGGTTTCACAGCAAAATTCAATTGGTTACCTTTTTTTTTTTTCCCTCAGAATACAATGGAATTATAGATTGTCTGCAGAAAGTGAAGGATTGTTTGATAAATACAGTCTCACACCTTCAAGAGGCAGAAAATAAACTTTATGCTGCTAGCTGCAGACAAGATGATGATTCTCAGATCCAGACTGCTCAAAATGCTTCTAGAGAAACAGATGTGTGTTGTTCTGAAGGAGAAGCAACAGAGTCTGTGCAAGCATCTTCTAGTCCCAGTCAGCAATCCCAAAGAACTCCTTCCCTGAACAAGACAGAAAGTCAGAATGTTCATCAAATCCAGCCAACTGAAATTAGAACCGTGGAAAAAGAGGTTTTTGCATCATTAGCTGAAAACATATCTGCTCGAGCACAGGACATTAGCAGAGAACCTCCAATGAAAAAGGAAGATGGTGAACACAGACTGCTAATGAACCCTGTAACAGACAAAAAAGATTGCAATGGAAAGGATAAACCTCATGGAGGTAGCTCTGTTACTGAAAGGTCTCCAGAGCTGGCTTTTCAAGATGCTTTTATGGGCAGTGAGGAAGGCATTCTGTCTGGGACATTGAAAGACAGAACTGTCGCAAATCTTTTTGAACAGGAAAAAAAGGCAGTAGTCAAAGAATCTTCAAAAGGGGTAGAAAGTGAAGAATATAAACTGACAGAGCAAACAGAAGACAGTAAAATGGAAACAAATCATGAGATTTGTAGGAATGACCTAGTTACCTTCACATCTTCAGCACAAACATGTGATCTTACTGCTGGGAATCTTTCTATGAATGATTCAGAAGAGGTACAAAAATCTAGGCACTGGATGAACAAACAGTAAGCACCTATTTTTCTTTTTAGGAACAGATGTACATAGATGTTGCTTATTAGCACACATAAATATCTGTGGGCCCAGAAACTCAATATGCATGTATTGAACAGCTGCTGGTCATGCACATAATAGTAGTTTACAACTTAAGCATGCGCAATAAAGAGCTTCCATTCAGTCTAAAGTAAACTGTAACTTTCTATTTCATTGCATAGATTATTTTATGCCAGAGAGGGACGGAGTCACAGCCAGTAAAGTCAATAATTCCTAAATTGTTGGAAATCAGTAGGCAGGGACCCTAATTAGTGAGTTTTATGATAATTTGTAAGCTGTTCTGGAACAAGCTGAACATAAAAACTTTCATGATTTTCCCATCTATTCATAAACATATATTTTAATGAATGATCTGCTTATGCTACAATGTAGCACATCATTATAATAAAATATTTAATTAAAAATACAAGACACCACCCCACCCAAAATACAAAGAATAATATTTTATATTCTTTTTCTCCAGATTTCTAGTGGAAGAGAGTGGTAAGAATAAACATGAAGTAGCTTGTTTTATTAAAGCCCCTGCAACTGCTCTGGAGAATCTGAAATGTAAGATAGTCAATGACACTAGTTCCTTGGTGGTGGATGATTTTGAGGAGCTGGTCAGCAATGTCATCAGTATTGAATGCTCTGATTATAAGAAAACAATCCCTTTCCCTATCAACCTTGCAATCCCATTTACTTCGTACTTCAGAGGAAATTATCGGGAGATTATGGTGAAGGTGACCAATGTGAACTTTCAATCAAACTACTTAACTCCTATTTCTTTGGAGAGATACCAAGGAAACCATAAGGTTCGTAACCTCTCATCTAAGCATTGTAAAAACAACATTCCAAGTTTCCAGTTAAGCCTCTGTGGAGTTATACAAGTGAAGTTGTGATTATGAAGCTGTATTGCCCACTACATGGGGTTAAATTGAACTTTTCTTGCTACTTTCTCAAGAACTAATTCTATTTGAAACCTAGTATTTAGCAAGGTCTTTTTTTTTTCACTCGTAATGTTAAGGCAATTGCTTGATCCCACAATACTAATGATTGAGTAATGGTTCATGATTTTTGTAGATAAGTGTAATACATGGCATTATTTGATAAAAATAAAAACTTAAGGGGAATTATTTTGCATTCAGATCACAGAGAAGTAACACAACTCTGTGTGTATGAGTCCAAACTCCACCTCAAGGAAACACAGGATGGTTCTTTTTTTAACTGCAGAAGAATTGCTTTGGGCCAGATTCATCACCCAGTTTACGAGCTTATTTCATTTCACCCCAATCATACACTGGAATATTAATGACATCACATGAGGACTAGAGATCACCAGATTACTGGGCATCCAGGTGGCATTAATATTAAATATATTTTCATTTCACACCTTGCTTTATAAATAACATTGTCTTCTCAAAATGCTCATACACTGCGGAATACAACTTCTTTTCCCTCCAAGGTACTCTAACCGTACATTCTCTTTACTCAGGAAACCTTTGTGGAAGTGAAAATTTATCAGCTGGGTGTTTTTTCTGTGTTGTCATGCTTAAAGAAAGAAACATTTACTGTTCCAAAGGTAGGACTCTCACAAAAGCTGAGCGTGGATTCTAGAATCTCTTTCTATTACCCTCCAGAAACATTCAGTTCTCCAGCACCCATGCAGTTAAAGGTGAGCTTGAAATACTCAATACTTGTTCCATCAGTCTGTTATCTGATCAGTTCTGAAGCAAGGATGACAATAACGTTAAAGGGCAATCTGTTCCATTATTAGAAAAAGTGAAAAGTGGTTGCAGCTCCACATCCTGTATACACAGAAAATGGTTTCCTGTCAGCTTCGTTAAAGCCACATAATATTGTCGGTAGTCAACATGGTATCTCTAGCTAAAAAGAACCATCTACCTTTGTTTGCTATATTTCAGAAAATACACTTGTTTTCAGCAATGACATAAGCATCAACTCCAAACTTCAACAGGCTGGCCCAGTGTTCAAGTTAATGGAACAATTTTTCTCACCTGATCTTCATCATTTGTACCTGGCAGTGCAACAGAAGGTTTTGTCACCTCTTAGCCTTAGGCTGAGACTAATCTCAAAATTTGCTTCGGTTATAATGTTTCTCCCCCCATAAAAACATTGATTCTGAGGTACAGAGAAGCTAAAATTAACAGTGAAAAAACCACAGATTTGAAAAATCTTAGAAAATTATCAAACTCTAAGGGAATTCAGGAGTTTCAGAACTTGAACTCAATGCAGGAACAAAACAATCACAATATTTTAGTCAGTAAAGGTTCCAGTTTTTGATGACTTTCAAGTACTTGCTTGTGCATTGTGTAAAGTGCTAATACGTTGATAGGTTTGTTACTGGGTTATAGAGAGGAGACTAAAACTTCTGTGATAGTCTAATCCAATTCCAAAAGATAAATAAATTTGTAAAAAAGCAGGCACATAAGAAAGTATTTGTTAATTTGCAAATTAACTGTACAATTGCTTTCCTTATTTAGGTTCAGCCAATTGAACCATCATTGGTTTCCATATTGAAAGCAAGACACGATATGTACCACTCGGTGGTATCTACTAGTGCACTGGTTTATGTCCAGCATCCTTCAGCCCAACCATTGAACAGCTCAGTCACTATCACTCTACCCTGTCCTCCAAACCCAGAAAAAAGAAGGCAAGGAGGTGAGACAGAACATGCAAGAGCCAATAGTGCTACAGTGAAGAGGGTTGCTATGGCATACCATCCTTGGTAAGAACAACTTCACTACATATTCAGCATTTTCAAAACATCAAAATGAATTAATTTAAACAGTTGCTTACTGATAATTTTTTGTATTAAAAGTGTGTTAGCTCCTTAATACACTCTGCTATACTTAGAAACATTGTTAGAAACACTGGCGCAAACCCCCACAATTCTCATGCTATAGCTTCACCAGGAAAATTCATGTAATGTTTGTTGTAAAAACTTTAAATATGCTGACCATTATATTTCTAGCAGGAGTCAGGATGAAAAATGTGTGGCGTTTTTCCAGCAAGAAATGTTCAGCCATTTTCACCAAAGCCAAACATTGAACATAGAAAATAACCATATCTCAAAGCTGCTGTGATCATTATCTTACCAGTCAGTGGTTTGGCTACCCTGGCCTTCAGATTTTCTGATCTCTACTTTTACACATTTCAAGGGCTACCTGAGTCAAAATTTATGACGCACGGTTTGGAGTAGGTCAGTTTTGTGACTAGATAAAGGCCCAGATTTTTCCAAAGCACTCACTACAAAATTTCTAAAACTTAGACCTTTTGGAATATCTTAAAAAAGCATTAAAACATGGGGACTCCTAAAAAAATCTCTAAATTTCAGTTGCAGTTCAATAACATTTATCCATCATGCACACAAGTATATGGATAAAACTTTTTGGTGGAGAAAAAGGCCAAAGCTGACCTCATCTATGTTGACAGTCAGCAAAATAAATGCTGTTTTTACCATCTCATGCAGGAAAAAAAATCAGTCTGAACTTACCATTTGATTGTTGTCCTTCCAGTTCCGCTACCATGGGCAACTCCAAGTTCAGAAACGCTTACTGGGATTTCTTGGTAGGGACTAGCTTGGGACAAGAGTGAGCTTTGAAGTACTTCTACTTCAGGTCATTAAAGAGTTAGCTTATTTCTATGGTGCTAAGCATTATCTTTTTCAAAATTCAACTACATGTCAAGATTATGATTGTGTTGAAAATAAGCAAGATACAGACAGAGAAGGCAGACAATGTTCTAGCTTTCCATTTCTGAAAAGCTTCTCAGATCATGTTTTAAAGAGCTCTACACTCACACTGGTCTCCTAGACTAGACATCTTTCTTTATCACAAACTTCAGATTTGGGAAGGGTGCCCATGCCAGTTTATAGAAGATTCAAATTTCATTTCCTGTACCAGAAGCATTTAATTGTGTGGCAGTACCCTCATGACATCTGTCTGTTCTTAATGCCAGTCTAAATGGCACTTTAGATTTTCAGTCAAAGCACATCCATGAAAAGACCATGGCTTGATTGCTTATTTCTATACAAATTCCTTAGAAAATGATGCCAACGTTTTCCTGAATGTGCGCATAGGCTGAGGCTGTATACTTGAGAAATGCTTAGGCTGTCCTGTCTGGAGTATTTTCTTTTTTGGATTGTACATAGGGTGTGCATTTGAGGTGGATGGGTTATTCACAATCAGCTTTAAAAAACTGATAAGGAGAGGTGTGTGTGAGAGGAGAGTTATGGGCTTCTGCAAAAACCCCTCATGTTTCATTCATTGGAACAAATTAGCCAGAGCATGTCATGTCACAGTTGCTTGATTCTGAGTGTGATATCACAGTAATCACCTGATTTGAAGAGAAGGTACTTTTATTTTCTCTGTTGAAAGAAAGAATGTATAGCAGTCATACCTCCTTTTCTAAATTCCTGTGTGGTTATCGAGTAATATTTGCTTTTGGAAGAAGAGGTGGGTGGTTTGGGTTTGGTGTTTTTTTTTTTTTTTCCAGAGATCTACTTCTAGAGAATCTAAATCTTAATGAATGACTCAAAACCAATCCATAATAATTACTGCGCATGATATTAAATGATAGATTAAATTAGATTCGTATAGATAGAAACCTTTCTTTTTCCTTTTTTCCCCTCTTTTTGCAGAACTGAAAAAAAAAAAGAAATCTCTTAACAATTATATCACTTACATACTCTGGAGTATAGTTCCAGATGTAGATTTTCAGCAAGGTGGGAAAAAACACATGTAATCATCAAGGAAAGCAGAAGGGACAGCAGAGCTACAAATGCAAGCTTACTCTTTCTGCAGGATCTATTTTTCATTGTATTTTTTCCTATAATTCCTTGGCTTTCCAGGGCTGTGAGTGCTTCTGTGAGAAAAAATGGGGAGAATCACAGTGATACTTTGAAATTATTAGGTCACAGAAACAAAGAAGAGGGATGGAAGGTGTTTGATGATGTTATTATCCAGAATGCACGGAATGGGCTTGTATCATTTGAACTAAATGAGCATTTAGAAAGGTAATGTATGAATAATGTAATAAAATTTTATTTACTAAAATATTTACTTCCAAGTATACGGATCAATGGAAATTAGTAAAGAAATCATCCACTAGTAATTATTAACTTGCCAGCATCTCTTTCTTCCACTTTGCAGTATAAGATTATTTAGATTTTTTACTCATAATTACAGAAAATATAAATTTGTTTAAATATTTTTCGTCTAGAGAATGTACACAATGTAATAGATAGAAAACTTGAAACAGGAAATGCAGATATTAATCTTAATTTGAAAATTGATTTAGCTCTCTAACTACAAAACCATAGTATTTTTTTGAATTTCTGATTAGGAAATATTCTCTCACTTTCATCTAAAACTTGTATGTATTTGAATTCATAGAAACAGGGTCAATGTACTCTAAACTACAGAAGCAGGCAAATTTCCAGCCATTCGTATGCTGGAAACAAGAATGAAAAGGAGGTAGCAAAATGTCCATTGGAGACTGAGCCCTGTATTATTTTGCATAATAAATTGTTAGCAGCTGATAAAATGATTTTAAATTGAGTTATTTATTTTCTTGCCTTTTTTTTTAATACAGCTTTGTGGTCATTCGCTTTTCGTTCCTCTTGGAAAACACATATCTTCTCCTCTTTGCTCAGGCTCTGGAAGAAGCTGTTCATAGCACAATGGCTAATGTGATACTGTATCGGAAAAGAGAGAACCCATATAAAATTGTAGTTTTGCTCTCTGCATCCAGAGAATTGACCTGTGAACTTCAAAATCTCCATGAGGAGGGCTACTTTGGTCCTCCAGAACCTACACAACATTTCCCATTAAGAGAAGGAGAGCAGATTCATTTTAGATTTAGAGGCAATATTTTTGCTTCAGGTAAGGTAATTAATTCATGCATCTGAATGAACATTATCAATCACCTCAGCTATTCAGAAATACTCTAAGTGAACATTAGTAGATTGTGGTTAGTCACAGCACATTTAATTATTTCAGTTCTTTATTTCTTGTAAATGATAGGTGCATGGAACTACAAGGGAAACTGCTCCAACTGAAAAATAAAATGTACTAGTTGAACAAGATCCTGATCAACCTGCTCTAGGTGACCTTGTTTTCAGCAGGGGGTTGGACAAGGTGGTCTTCAGAGATCTCATCCAACCTCTGCCATTCTGTGAAACCTGGTCCCTCAGAAACAGCTGGGTTTTATCTTTTATTTCAAAAGGGCAGGATTCCATTAATGGCTTTTTAATATAAAGAATATTTGATAGGCATTAAACAGATTCAAAACAAAAAGAAACAGTTGGCTATTTTATCTGTGTAAATTCACTTAAAGTGAGCAAGATTAAACACTGAAATCCAGGGCAAAATGTTGCTTTTTGTGAGTTGCACTATGAATTGAGGTGATGAGAGAGAGTTGTTATGCTGTTTCCATTAGCAGCCTCAAAAATTCCATGCAGTGGCTGCCATCATTCAGTGATTTGCTTAAAGGGTAAAGAGATAAGAAGCCTCAGAAAAGTTTTCACCCAAAATTATGTATAGTCTCTTCTGTCAGTTTTGGAAAGAACATAGAAATATATATGTGGCCCTCTGAACATTTTGTACATAAACTCCCCCACTGAAAACTCTGTTCACCCTAAAGAAAGGATTATTCTTCTAAAAGAGAAGTCTCTGGCCCCCACGGAATGCCTGCTCATGTAAGCAAATGGTCCTGTGATAGATATATCAAATAAAATGGAATTACAAATCCTAAAAATGCACCTACCTCTCTGCCTCCATTCATTTTGTTGTTACAGATAGACAGATACCCATCCTGAATAACCAGAAAGCATATACTTTTAATTCCATTCACAACACCATTTCATTTTTATTTCTCTCTGTGTTATGTACTTTATCCCCTTCCTTGTTACTTACTTTTCAACTTGTAGAACAACCTTCACCACTTATCCCTTATGCCAGCAATTCAGGGGCTAAGACAGCTAACTATGAAGACATTTCAACTCCTGAAGCAGTCTGGCAGGAATGTTTGAACCTCAGATCTTCAATATACATTCAATATAAAGTAATAATAATGATAAAGAACAACCAAATGTTATGTGATTAGCTCTATTTGACTCACCCTAATGAATTATTTTAGATGCCACACATCTAAATACAGTGTAAAAAAAAAATTTATTTTTTTTTTTTTTTTTTTTAATGGACTGCAGAGAATGGAAAAGATTTTGGAAAAGTCTACAGGCTGATTTTTCATTCACAAAGAAAACCCAGGCTGGAGCTCCAAATTAAAGAAGTGGATGAATTTGGTAACCATAGTTTACCTCATTACAAAGGAACAGCAGTGTTTTATAAAATTACCAGAGAGATGATAACCAAGAAATGGGAACAACCCTTGCCATATGGTGACTATCAACACCAGTCTCCACTGTGTAAATTAGCAATAACATTACCAAAGGTGGGTTTCTCATCTAATAATGTTAAAGATCTTTCCCTTTTTCCCTTACCATATGTTTATTAGGCAAAAGGATCTTGGTATGATTTTTGCTTTACAGATACACACAGGAATCACTGATGGAGCAGTTCTGATCCATCACCAATGTACAAACACCCTCATAATTTCGCTTAGCAGGTGGGAGGGACCCTCATAATTTCGCTTAGCAGGTGGGAGGGACCCTCATCCAAGCACAAGCATGGAAAAAGATGTTTAGCAGAAGGTTTTCACCCAGTTTCTCTCCCCAAATGGTATGGCCCTGAGAAATTATTTAAGTTTCAGTTATATAGTTCTTGTATCCTTGTCTTGGGAATGCAGAACTGCAAATTGTAGGAGCATTAAATGGATCATGTAACCTATCTTTCTCCTATCACCTGATTCTCCTATTATGCCTGATAAGCCTCTGCAATGCAGCCATGTGGGCATTATCTCTATCTCTGGTGAAAAGTACTGCTACATAAATTAATCTTCAGTATTCCTGTAATGAAATCTCATTGTAATCTTTTCAAAGAGCCTAGGTATCAGCACCCTATATTGTACAAAATGCTGCCACTAGACTACTGCTATCAAATTTGCATACTGTCAAAATATGTACAGTGACACTTGGTCTAAATCTCTGGTGACAAGCAGTGGCATCTCTCTTTTTCTGAATTTAATTGACTTCACTCTTCCTTAAGCTATCACCTGCAAATACATCTTTTATTTCATAAGCATACCTCTTGATTTCTCTCTCATCTCCATTCTCCCAAGTAAAAATTAAGGACAATTAACTGCAGAAGATTTTAAGAGGAGATCTCTTTTAGTGACAAACTCCATATAAAATGTAAGTTTTCTTTTGAGAATCACATGCTTTCAAGCACTTTGCTTTTCCACAGGGCTAGCATTCCATGTACAGTATCCACAGAGAAGGAAATACAAACTCTTGAGGCCCAGTGGGATGATTAAAGAAAATAATTTAAAAAAAAAATCTGTGGCACACCCTAGGCATCAATTAGTTTTCTTCCATCCATCTGCCTAGCTTCCATCCTGTTGTTGCACTTTATTATCTTACTGCATAATAAGAATAAGATTTAAAGGATTGAACTGCATTTGTATTAAACCTTACCTTTGGGTAATTATCAAGTGTCTTAGATTTGGGTTGGCATACTGCTATACATATGTCTACAGCTATACGTATTAGTCCTTATATGTTCTATTCGGACTTTGCAAGACAAGTATTTCTGACTCCCCCTTTTCCCCTACTAAATTTAAGGCCGTGTTTCCTCTTTCCCAGTGTGGCTGAGATCTTGAAGTCTGGTCACTCTGCGTAAGTGTGGGAGAATACATAATATACATGGGTACGCAGTAGCACCCAGACAGCCTACTCATTTAAATGGGAATAAATGGAGGAACTATATAACATGATCATTGCTGGTAAATGATCATTTCTAATTAGAAATGAAGTCAAACCTCAGGAATGGTGATAGCCATTGGGAATATTTTCTCTACATCTATTTTTTGAGTAGTGGCTCTTCTTTCAACTGAATCAGTTCAAGCACAGAGGACCCAAGTTTTATGCACAAAAAGTCTGCTTAGAGAGACAGAGTTATTATATCACTTCAGAAAATCAGTGCTGCAGCATCTTGCAAATTATTTTTCTTTTGCTTCTGGTAAATATATTTTAAGAGGTGCATTTCAAAGGAGTCAGAATCTTTATTAAATGCAAATATTAGGCAAAAAAAGCAATCAAAATGCTGGAAAACATATGCATATTGATAACTTTTCATTATGTGATTTGTATTTTCTGTCTTACACAGAATGAAATACTTCTCTCTAGAATGAAGAATAGCATTAAAATAACATCTTCCCTTATGGTGCAAGTCATCTTAGTACACAAAATGTTACCCTTTGCTATAGTTGGTGAACATTCCTACTTTTTGATCTATCTTCCATCCATCTGGTGTAATAATTTAAAACTGATAATGCTTAAAGTCAGGTTTTTTAACAGAGAAGAAATATTCCTTAATAATTTAGCTAGTTCAGTTATCATCTTTTTGAAGAATTATAAAACATCAATGAAGCTGATTATTTGACTTTAGTGAATAATTAATAAATTAAATACAACATACCTTACTATTGGTATATAAATACACACAGCAAATGGGAGTTTCACCCACACCACTATCTAGTAGTATGTAACATTCATTAACACAAAGTTATAATGTTGTTCACTCTTTTGCTCTTCATGCTTTCTTCCAGCCAAGTAAATCTTGAATTCCATACTGAATAAACTCACAGAAATTTTAAGAACAAAAAATATTCTTTTTTGCCTTGTTTGCTGGCTGCAAGACAGGAAAAAAAGAGTAGGAAAAAGTGGTTGGTTTTCTCAATGGAAGGTGATTACTAGTAAAGTCCCACACAGATCCATGCTAACATATTCATCAGAAACTTTTGAATAATTAAGTGAAAAGTCTGATGACATTACAAAATATTCATAGTACTCTGAATGTGCTCTCTGAAAATTTCCAGAGCATTCAGCAGCAAATAAAAAGTTAAGCAGAATGTTCCAAATTATTAGAGAACAAAAATGAAAAGGAGATTATGCCATATATCTATGAGGCATCCACATCATGACTGCACTCTGCAGTCCTGGTCATAGAGCCAGCCCAGAAAGAGGATTTGGAAGAGGAGGACAGAAAGAAGGTGATCAGAAACGTGGAGTGATTCCAGGTAGCGAAACAATACATTGATGACAACACTTCAGGCAGTTTTGATAGAAGTTGAAATATTGTGTACACTTACGAATATCATGGAGGAACTGAAAAAAAAAGGAATGATTATATCCCCTTTCACAGGATATAAGAACAGCAATTTCTTAAGTTGCAGGTGTTACCAATAATATAATAGAACGTACTTTTTACATACAAAAATAATCAAAAGGTGAACTCATTTTCACAGGATATTTGCAGCAGTTAAAAACATGCATTGTGCTAGAAAAGGAATTGACTGGAAGAGAGAGCAATGAAAAGGAAATTCTAATTACTTACCATATCTTGTTAAGCGTTCTAAAATTATTAACAGCAATGAAAGCACTGACAGTAAAAATTAACATAAGAACTTTATCCTGGTTTTACTATCCATGATCTGATCAAAAAATTTTCATCAGTTGTATCTTCACATTTAGGTAGGCTTTCTAATGAATAAAAGAAATAGAAGGAAATAGTTAAAATTGGATGAGAAAACACAGCTATGAAGAAATTTAATGCTCTAATCTTACAAACAACTACACCAACCATCTGTCAAATGCAACTGCTATTTACCACTTCATTAAAGTTTACTTTGTATGCAACCATTCACATCAGTTTTTAGTTTAAACATGCTACACTTGTACAGAAGTAAGCTGATCTTCACTAACGATTCCTATTATGGAGCTTTAATTTCCTCAGCATTAGAAAACACTGGTTGGTCAAACCTGTTATTTTCAACATAATTAAATACAGTGGATTAAGTTCTGATGTCAAGTATGTGTGTGCATATCAGTAATATTTCTACTGATTTCAAAGCAGTTGTATTTATGTGAAACTGGGCTAAAGAGTTTAAAGGGTTAATTTCTCCTTTTCTGTCTGTCCTGTTTGATATGCTAGTAGAGTCTGGTCATGTCTGAGAGGTCCATTTGGCAAAGCACTTCAGTATTGCTGGCTGAAATCAGAGTGCTTTGCAAAAAGACATTGTTGTAATACATACAAGCGTTATCAAATTACTATTCTGCTGAAGTCTTAAGTCTCTGGACTGTCTAACAGCAAAATAGCACGTGATCCTCTGCTTCAGAAAGCCAGTTGCTTAGCTAATTGAAGGGCCTTCCAGACTAGAAAACTGCTTTGACCGCTAAGAGTATTTTACTTACGCTGTCAACCAGAACAGTGGGGCCACATGCCAGTGCAGCTGAACTGTGGGTGAATTTAGCGCTTCACCACAGATATTTAATCTTTAAAGGCAGATTTAATGTTTTGGATCTAAGGCATTGTATATTATTACACTGTTTCTAGACAATACTCATTTTCAATTCTTACCATTTTTACTACTATTTTAACATTAGCAGCATAAAGTGGTTCAGATTAAAGTCAATGCATGGGTAATTGAGTTCATCTACAATAACTTTGAAAACCTCATACAGACCTTTGAGGGGCTAAATTCTCATTAATGAATGAAAACAAGTTTAAATATAAATGCGTAATTAAAGGAAGCCAAAGAAAGCTGAGTCTTGGAAGAAAAAGAATGCCCCCTTCTGGAAGAGCTTTGTATTCCCTTTGTTTTGAGGGGTTTTTTTTCGCCATGTTATGCTATCTTCACCCCAGGACACGGCCAGTGACAGAATTGCTGTACGCAAGCATGCAAGACGAGGCAGATGCAGATCTCAGGATGAGTGCAGCACAGGATGGTTTTGCACTGCCAAGCAGTGCATACTGTATGCATCCTGTGCACACTGCACCCCCCCCCCCCCCCCCCCAGATGACTGAGTACAGGCCTGATGAAAAGTTGTTTTATTCACAGGTGAATAGGTAACAGTTATGATTCTATCGACCTTTTGGATGTGTAGCTCAGTGCATACGAAACACTCCAAATATGGAACAATATATAAAGTCTGTATTATAAAAGTATTTAAGATAAGCTCAGCAAGGCTCAGTATGCCCAGCAGGAAAAGGAGGGTAATTTATTCAGAGTTTCATACTCTTAATTTGCAAATGGCAAAAAAGCAGCTCAGTGAATAAACCTGGAGCATGTCTCGCAGGGAAAGCTGTGAATAAACAGCCAGGTAATACAACTGAATGTGTGTGACAAAAGTAACATGGGCACTAAAAGAGGTCAATTACAGCTTTTAACAAAAGAAGAGCTGAACTTCACTTGATACAAATTAATCTCTTCTTGTGCTTGGTGCTTATTTAAGTAATTTACCATTCTATATGGAGCAGGAAAAAACAGTAAAGCCCACAAGACTTTGCTCTTTCTCAGTCATAGGGAAAAAGGACAAATATTTTTTTCTTTCTCTCCAGTGTTCAGAGGAAGAAAGAGGAAGAACTCTGTACTTTCTAATGGAAATTCTGATGATTATGAGTGATTTATAATTAAAAGTTGAACCATGTAAAATGAATAACTATAGCTACAAGCATAGTATAATTTCTAGACCTTACAGTAGGTGCTGCATGCCTAGAAACTGTTATTTTCCTTGAAACAGCATGGTATGCACACACTTGTAATAGGAAAACAGAGATAGCAAGGCAAAGTTAATGCAGTATTCGAAATCAGAATCCATTTCATGTACGAAGTTTCCATACAGATTTCCTATACACCCAGTTTATATTCACCAGTCATGACATAATGCTACTGATCGAATGTTTATGAAATTGCATAAATTGTAAACTTTTTAATAACATGCAATAAATATCAATTTGGTATAAACAGACTTAGTTTCATTATTTTAATAGCTGTATACCGATTTTTTACCTGCTGATGGTGTTAACTGGTTTTTAATAATGACGCAAATACTCTATGTAGGTAGGACCAATCTTAAATGCTGATTTACTTCAATCCATCCCCAAATCCTACACCTCATCCCTTACTCATTTAGTCACTTGTCTTTCCTCAATGTGTTTTCTTTGATAGCATGAGAAGGTGATCAACCGTCCACAAAGCACAAAAAGAATTTCTTCTGATTCATCTGGTAAGAACACATACATAATATACTAATATCGATATAGGTAATAATTATATTTGCTATTTACTTTTTTAAAATGTCAAGATTTGTTTCAGCTGTAACTGATATTTTAAAATGCCATATTCATGAACCAAAGTAGTTAATACGTTAAAAGATATTCAAAGGAAAAAAAAGTGATCTGTTTGCCAGAAAATGCAAAAGCTCTTGTAAAATAATGTGGTGGGGTGCTTGAACAACATATGATTTTCTGTATAAGGAGATTCAGTTTGTACTGGAAAGCTCCAGTATGTTAGGTATTAGCCATAGGAAATGCCCAGACCCTTTTATTTTATTGCCCACTTTCCCCATGCAGTTCCAAAAGTTATAGATCATTGCTGAATCTCCTCTTGACTAAATTCACTTCATGTCTCAGTGCAGTTACCAAAAATTACATCAGAAATAAGAAGTGATGATGTTTTCATTACAGTAAAAACCAAATGATATTTAGTTGGGGAGTTCACCCACTGAGTCTCCATCTTTAGAAAGCTTTTCAAAAGCAAGATTTACATAGCAGAAGAATAATGCTCTTAATTTACTAATTTTTGCCCTTCAGAGGCCCTATGGGACAACTTGCTATATTGGCTTGCAGAAGAGCTTGCAGAAGATAATACATCATTGCTTGCTTTATGCTTACCTGTTCGGCGGAGCATACTTCAGCTTGTTAGGCTGAAGTGCCCTGATAATTTAACACACCAGATCTACGAACTGCTTTGCTGCTGGAAAAAGACCCTTCCAAGGTCGGCTGATAAACAGCAGCTCCTGTCTCGCTATTTGCGGAAGAGTGGCAGGAGTGATCTTTCAGAAGAGCTTCATTTTAAGTGGCAAAATAAAGTGTTCACTTGACAGAATCGCTGGCAACTAACAGCCCCATTTCTCGTCTTTCTTGTTGAAAGGTGTGATTATTTCCATGGTATCTTTGGATGAACAAGTGACAGGGATACCAGTCAGGGATCAAACTGCTTATTTATTTGTTACTTTGCAACCTCTTTACTAAAACAAAATATAATAGCAATGTCCTTGCTTGCTAAAAGTGAACATTTCTCCTGTGGAAAAGTGAGATATTGAAAATATAGGTATGACGGATTATAGACTGGTCTGCGTAGGTTTCTAAGGACTTTAATTGTTTGCACATACAATATTCAATTGACATAGGATAATAGTTCTACATACTTTAAACATTAGGAATTATTCACTATACTTTATCAAAATCTTATGAATCATTCCATGATATATAGATTACTCTACATCCAGTAATAAGAGCTACGAGATTCTTCAGAGGAAAGCATAATAGATCATTATAATGCACAGAGAGATGAAATTTCTTCTTACTTTCAGGTCTGTGAGTAATTAATCCTGACATATTCTCAGTGAATGGTTTTTATCCTTGTGAATGTCATAGCAGATTTCAGTGTTACTACATGTGAATATCTAATCTGTTTTCAGAATTTACCAGATTTATTGCCTCATGTTTATCTATCATGGTAATGGGTTTTTTCAGGTTACCGTCAAATTTGGAGTATTTCTTCATACAAGTTTTACGATGTAGTGCTTTGAAATTTCATTTATTACACTGGGTTATTGTATTGATGGTACAGATAGTAAACCAGGTGTATTTGTGCCATTCCTTAGCCATGTACCGCAATCTCTAAAAACTCATTTCTTTCCAGAATGCTAAGTAAGTCTAACCTGAGTTTTAAAAGTCAGAGCAATAGCAGGGTTGGACAGTGTTTCTACTGAAATGATATTCTAATCAAGAGTCTTCTATTAGTTGCTGCTATATTGCAATCCACCTCATACAATACACCACAAATTTCTCTAAAAGCTGAAATTTGACATTTCTGTTAAAGGCTCAATGTAGCTGGCAAGTGCCAGTGAATCACACAATTCTGGGAGAAAGCTGACTGCTTGGTATTTACACATACAAATATCAATTTGTGACTACACAGGCTGTCACGTGTGTGGTTTCCCTACTGCTCTAGCAATGTGCAATAGATGCAGCTCTTTCTTCAAGTCCACCTGTGTGTAATTATTTTTCAGTTACTATTATTCTTCTGGATTTAATGCACCAATTATTGTCCTCTTTCAAACCTACCACCACCACTTTAATAATATAATATAAACCTCAAATATTAATCTAAATCAAAAAGTTATAATCTAAACTTTATTAATAGTTAGACTATTTAGAATCTCTGTAAGTCTTGGTGACAAACCTTAATTGCAATACACATTGCCAGTCTGGATATTTTATTTTCAGAGGTCACATATTTGCAACATTTCCAAATCACTACTACAAATAAGAAAACTGCATGCAAAATAAAAGATAAACAGGAATAGCATTAATTAGTTTAATTCATCTATTCAGTAATGTCTCATGCTGTAGGATTATCAGTTTTTAATTGTAAAACAGAATATATGAGGAACTTAACCCCTTCACTGTGCCATAACCATCCTTTCTTTTTTTAATTTTTTCAAAAAATAAAGATGTTTTTTAAATGTAAACTGGCTTCTTATTAGCAGAAAACATTATCACACTTTTCTCGGTGCTCAAACATGTTTTGTCATCAGATCTTTTGTCTTCAGTACCTTCTCTTTAGGAATGAATATTCTGCTGCAGGCTCAGCAGATCCTGTCAGAACATACATACATTATAATCATGCTTCAATGTATGATGGTACTACAAATAATACTGGAAACATTGCAACAAACTGGACTTCATTTTTCCATCTAAATCAGTATTTTAATACAACTACCAACGTTCTGCCACAAGATGGCCTCTGTGTCTAAGAAAAACATAATGCCTGTATTTCACATGCTGAAAAATGTGTGAGTAAAACACTGCTAAAAACTAAAAGCCATCTGTAAAGGCATGAGTACTCCATTGTGCAGTATCATTAACATTCGTGCAAAGCAGCAAGAATTGTGGGCATTTCAGTAGCATCTATACAATGGGAACAACTGCATTCAGCCTCCTCTTCCTAGGAATTTGAGATTATTTTTTACATTAACTGAATGGTAAAAGTATATTAAATTCACTCATGGTACAAGCTCATTTTTATTAGTGGCAAACACTAATCAAGTGACTAAACAAACCATATATTTTATTAAAGAGTGGGAAAAGCCTAACAAGGTAGGGGAAAAAATTAGCAATTTTTAATTTAACTATAACAATTCATGTTCTTCTTCTCTGAGGAGGTAACCATTAGGCCCACCAGTTAATTTTCTCTTCTTGCAGTAATACTCACAGTCTAAAACTAGTAACTAGTCTTGCTGTGGCCCAGCAAAGCTGAGCTGGCTGGTGATGTGCTTTTCCTCTGTTCCTCTCCCTCCTCATCTCTGCCACCAGTTCTGCTTTGTGCTGGGGCTTTCCCTGTTAGCTGTTCTTGGTAACCTTCATAGCTTTTGTTCCCACTTTTTTGTTATTTCAGCTCCTGGAAAAGCATGGGCAGCACTAAGCACACACTTTCTCAGCTCACAAAAACATTTTAACAGAAAAGCATATTTAAAATGCACATTTTAACAAAAAAATATATTAGCAAGTCATGCAAAGCAAACGTTTATGCCTGCCCAGTTTGTTTCCTTTGCTCTACCATGTGTCCACAGAAGCACCCTCCTTCTTGAGGTCTGCCTCACCTCAGGGACTCCTGGTAGGACGAGGGAATATGGGGGGGGTTCCTTTCATGTTAGGTCTCAGCCAACAGGCTGAGATACATTTTTTATTCCACTTTTTTTGTGAGAGAAGAGATTATTCCCTCTCTAAAGTTCAGTCTGCAAATAAAACCTCGAAACAAAACAGGTTTCAGACCAAAATGTGGCCTTCTCTGCAACAGAACAATGACATCAGCAGCAATTAGACCCCAAAATATAGCTCTTTCTGGCTAAAGTAAATTAAAATCAAGCTGTAGCAGAATCCAAAGAGACCTTGTTGAAAAGCCAGAAGCAATGGAACATCAACCGAGACAACTCTCAGTCCTTAAGGAAGGATGAATATCTGACTACTCGGCTTCTTTCCAAACAGCAAATGCCAGTCACAGGCTGATATGACTGGACTATTGCCGTGGAAAATCCAATTTCTTATCTGGCATCAAAGCTGTCATTTGCCTTTCATTCAATCAAATACTGCCTCCTAAATGAAAGGGTTCCCTCAGTGAGATTTAGGCTCGCTGAACAGAAATCAAAATGCAGGAAAGAATCTGGTCTATATGGGACAAATCTGCTCTGTGCTATGTGTTTTTATTGGCCATAAAAAATATGCAGGACTGAGAGCAAAATCTGAGCTTTATTGATTAGAATGGGTATGTTTTCTACCCCTAAATAAATGGTGATGCTGCATATTTCTGCTAAACGGTGAAGGCAACTGGACAGAAAATGAGATAAGATAGGAAGCCAGTTGCTCATAAAGAAACCACCTAGACAGCTATAATTTGGCTGTCTGAATACAGAAGCTAATTATTTAAATACTGAAGAGTTAAGCAGAAAAGAAAGGAAGGAACATGTGTATTCCTTTTGTGGTGTTGTTACAGGATGGGTTACCAACTGTATCTGAGACTGATGAAGTGCAAAGGTATAAAGCAGACTTTGCATATTAAACATTTAAAACACAAATTCTCTTTACTTAGTGAAACAGGGCTCAATAAGCAGGATCAGTAAGCTGTTGAATACAACAGATGGGTTTAATTAAAAAAAAAATTAAGATGGCATTTAATCAATATCCCATCCAAGCCCCTTGCAAAAATGAGTTGGTTTATCCTTTCAATAGTCATGGGAGAAGTATTGTTTTCACAGAAATAACTATCTGTAGCAAAGCCATCTTCAAGCATAAGTGTCTAAACTTAAAAGCTGCTCCCAAGCGAAGTGGGAGGGAGCTCACACACAGAGCTGTTTGGTGGGGGAGCCTTGGTAGAGGCTCCTTCCAGCTCTTCTTAAGGACTCATTTCAGTGAGCTGGTCTTAACTGCAGTGAGCTAAACCCCTGACAGGGCAGGGGCAGTCAGGAACCTGGCATAAAATAGCCCTGTTGAAACCACTCCATTATTTCCATATAATCTTTACTCGAAGGCACAACAAAAAGTCCTTAAGCATCTCTGATGCATCTCAGAAAAGTTAACCAAAGAAATGCATTATCTGCAATTCCGCTGGTTCTAAGCAGTAGAGGAGCTTGAACACATGTTTGAATACTGAATACCAGGTACCAGCCTGTTCTGAGACTCCTTCAAAGTCTTCTTTTTCATGAAGATGCTAGAATATTTTCTCTAATGAGTCTGTCTACCCATTTATTATGCAACCATTGATATATCAGTAGAAACAAGGTCTTTGCATGATGCTCTGAAAATATACTTAGGAGGTCTCCTAATAATTCTAGATAGTATAGACATTTGGAAAAGCACAAACACCCCTACTTCAGCTGATCTGAAACTGAGTTGAATCATATCATAACCAATGAATGTTATGGAGCTGAAAGAATTTAATGGCAAGTTTCCTTGCAAATAGACATACATTTTTCTTCAGAAAAGAAGAATCATTAATACAATTACTAGATAAACTCTAAAACAGAAAGTGCAACTTTAAGGTTGATTCCTCTTATTGTATTTCATGTTCTCCCAGGAAACACTCAACAGTCTTTCTCAGTCATCACAACAACATAATCTACAGAAAAAAAAAATCCCAAACACCTCTCCCCCCGTCAAATGCCCAATTCAGTTTTTGCAACAGCCTGCATCATTACAAGATCCTCATAAACTGAAAAACATTGCATTGGTACTTCTATTGCTTTATTAACATCTTATTTTAATAAAAAATTGTTTATAATGTGGCAATTTGAAGAGCTCCCATTGTTAATACAGACTGATATGAAAACAATTTTCTCATACACTATTAGAGGTTAGCAAAAGGATTGTTATGAATTAATAACCTACTGTAATATTGTAAGAAATCATAGTAAAGCTCACAAGAAGAGAAAAGCAAAGTCCATATTTCATCCTTGCTCCCTGAATAATGGAAGTATCATAAATATAAGAAAAAAAATTCTGTAATACAATATGCAGGTGAAAGACTTTTTCCTTATCTACAGTCTAAGTGAAAGACAATCCTTTGTCATTACTATTGTAACCCTATTCTCAGTCTTTCAAAAAAAACATACACTTTTGAACTCCCTATTATATATACAAATTCTTTGTGTCACAGTGGGTGTATCCCCTTGACTGAAGATTTTCCAAAGCCATATATGGGGTCTTACATGCCTAGATCTCACTGAACTTTTTTGTCCATTGAGCACCTACCACATCATTGTTCCCATTAAGACCTTTTGTGCTGTAGCTTCCCAAATGAAAAAATGGTGGTTCTTCAACTTGCTAAAATACTTTAAAATCCATACATAGCCTTTATTATCATTGCACTCTATTTAGGAGTCCAATTTTGATAATATGACTTCCAGAAATGTTATCACCCATTATAATTTTGGCTTTTTGTCATATTACGGCCAGAGCAGACTAATTACATATCAGAAGCTGAAAGAGTTTAATGGAACTGGAAGGATTCCAGCTGGGATTATGATAATGCATGCCAGTTTTATACGGCAAGTGACAATTTCACCAGCAGATGTCGCAGAAGAGCCTCTAAGAGCTAAGAGAGACTATTTCTAGTATTTTCAAACCTGAAATTAATATATAGAAAGTCACTTCAGTAAGATAATGGAAGAGAAATTCCTAAAAGACTGTGCATTATTCACTTAACTCTTAATGAGTTACCATCTTTTAGAGTCTTCTGAGGTGAAGGACTGCAAATCATTTAAGATGCAGATATTATGCAATCAGAAATAGGAACGCTTTCTTTCTAAGTGTTGAGTAACACTTTGTTAAGGTCTATGTCCATGCCCGAGGAATTAAGGAAAAGAATAAAAAAAGGTTGAAGTGGTATAGAATCAAACATGTGAAAATATTTCTGAGTATTTTATTTCTAGAAAGAAAGAGGATATTT
Source organism: Pelecanus crispus (assembly GCF_030463565.1). Lineage (NCBI taxonomy): Eukaryota > Metazoa > Chordata > Aves > Pelecaniformes > Pelecanidae > Pelecanus > Pelecanus crispus. Next base: position 62,179,527 of record NC_134646.1, on the reverse strand, counting down.
TTTTTGTTCTGAAGAAACTCATAACAGTATCAGAAGAGTTTACCGTTTCATACACTTCCAAACATTTTAAAAAACTAGTAACCTTTCTGGGGTAAATGAATAATTACTACTTGGGATAGCCAATTTATGTTCTCCATTTTTTTTTTCTTATGGAGTTCTGATGAAGTGTCATTCCTCAGAACAGGATGCCACAAAAAATCTGGAAGTTTTTCTGAGAATGTCTGTCAAGCATTAAATTAAGCTGATACAAAACCAGATTTTACAGACCTTATGAAACTAAATGCAAATGGTTTCAAGAATACTTTAGCTCATCTTTCTGTTTACACACACAGAAACTCCTAAGTGTCTTAGATTTTTGTCAGTCTGCAAGTAAAACAGTGAAAGCCTTCTGCTATTTTTCTTTAACTGTGTGGACATCTTCTGAAATCTTCCAGAAGCAAATGCTACCATGAACTGTGCATAGAGCTGAATGGTTTAGAACAACACAAGGAGGGACACAAGGTAAAACTACATTGACTTGGCATGTAAAGTCAGCAAAGCTACTGTGGGTTTACTGAACCATTTCTACTCAATTTATTCTGCCTTTAGGCTTTGCTTGGGAGTCTTGATTAATTCGTAACATACTGTATAAGTACTGGGAGTTTTAATCAAGAGCTTCACATTTTTCTCATCATTGCCATGCCAAATGTAAATGCAATCCCAGTACATGCTGGGAAGATATCTCTAAGAGGGGCAGCAAACTGTCAATGCCAGTCTAGAAGAGGTTGAGGAGACCTCCTTTGCAGGATGGTGCATAGTTCTGCTCATGTATGTTCAAAAAGAATGAACTTAAAATGCTCTTTGCTGAAATCTCTTTGCTGAGCCCTTCTGCAGAGAAGAAATAGTTAAAAGATCATGGAAAAGGAGAAGGGATCTTGAAAGGAAACTAAAAAAAGCTTGTGTAGCCAGAAAAAAGGAAAATTTGAAAAAATTATTTTCAGATGAACATTGTACTGGTTCCTGAATGTAAACATAAATATAGATTGGGGATTAGAAGTACTTTCCTAACCATCACAACCTTCCAGCAGGATTAATAGGAGAAAATACCTAAAGCATCTTAAAATGCTGTTTTTAAAGTTCATGAAAGATTTTATAACAGCAGTCTTCAACAGTGCAGAACTGAAGTCACAAGGAGAGGAATTCTCTGTCCATTTTCATGTTCCTAGATTATGCAGACAGATATAGACTGGACAGGAATTATCAACGTATCCTTTATACCAGTTGCTCAATCCACCTCATCTTGCAAGTGGGCACCTGCCACTCCTTGTCACATTACACACTATGTACATGCACAGACACACATGTACACACCTAAACCAGACAAGCAACTAATAGCCTCAGTTCATGTCTAAAAATGTATAAAATTAATCTGATTTATGGTTTCCTGGCTGACAATAAACTGCTGTCAAGTCTTTGTCTCTTTTCTTTTTCAGTGACTGGTAACCATGGCTACACAATGTAATAAAGTTAAGTGATCCACAATGCTGTAATACAGGGTGTGTTTATAGTAACTGACTTTGATATGAAACCCCAAGAAGATAAAACTAGTAATTCAGGGTGAAATGGAAATTAGCTACTAGTTAAAATTTTGCTTGTATTTTAATAAAAAATACATGCTTTGTTGAATGGCATAATTTCTTTTCCTGAATAATTTATGACAGCCAGTCTGTCCCATTGAAATGTTCATATTAATTTTAATGAGCTTGTCAAAGCTATTCTAGCATTTTATGTTTAATAGATTTAGCTGGGATAATATTTTAACCCCTTGCTTCTTTTAACAGACATAAAAATCTGCTTTATATAAAAGAACTTATTTATTTTTTAATTTGTAGATTAGCATCTATAGTTCATTCAAATAGTAGTAACATTATGATTCTCTATATTACAGTTTATATTTCCATGTCAATTTAAAGTTTTCTTTTGCAGGAAAATGAATAGAAACTTGGGAAAAAGGTAGATTTTTAGTTAATTTCCCTGGGGGTGTGGGTGGGAAGTGTTTAAACTACCAGTTTTTGGAGGTAGTATTTGCATTTACATTAATGTTTTTTCTTTTTTCCATAGTTTAAATTCAAAGTAGCTAAACATTTTCACTTTATTCTGAACAGGCTGGGACATATTGATGTGCATATTTTTGTTCTGTTTCCCATTGTCTAGCTGTTTATGCTGCCATCCAATAATTCTCTACTTCCAGCTGCTTTTCATCACTAAAATTCATTTGAACTATTGATCAACAAGCAGTATAGAAACTGATGGTATAGATACCATCATTCCAATTTCACCTTTTCCTTGAATGCATTCTTCACTGCACTCATGCTGGGTCTCTTGGACCATCAGTATTTACCTGCAAACCTTTTGTTATCTCTACTTACCTGGATCAGGGCCAGGACCAAAATCTGGTGTAAAAGATATGAAAACTCTGTTTAAGAACTAACCATAGCAGTTTTGTGTAGAAATATCAGGGGCAGAAAACAAAAATATTATTACTGGTACATCCAAAGGGACAGGAACACGCATCCTTTGGCTGAAACATGATCCAGTTTGGATTAGGTGACTTAGTCCTAGTTCTTTTCTGTGAGAATGGACGCATTTCTGTCAACTATTTCTGAACTACAGAAACATTTTAACAACTTATTCGTATATTCATCGTTCTGGTCATGAATGAAATAATCTTCAAAAGCCCACAAAACTCACTAGATGTTTCTATATGGCTTGGCAGAGCTGAATTTCCATATCTAACACCCTAAAAAAAAGGACAAGGAGCTAATTTCTACTAATTCCTATTTTTTCTATAGGAAATTAATTCAAAATCCTCTATCTGTACTAGCCTCAGAACTGAAGTCTTAAAATCTGAGGCCAAGTTTTGTAGGTGGAATCTACCTGTAGCTTATTCTTCTACTGCTAGCTTTTAAGGTTTTTTTTTTAAACTCAACACATAAATTTATGATGTTAGTCCATGATGATGATAAAAAAATGTGTCTGGGATATGAAGACTCATTCAGGAAATAGGCATTCTGTTACCTAAAAATAGACAGGTGAGCAAGAGCTCTATTAAAAAAATATATTATATAGAATATTAGTCTGAAGTTTTTAAAGATTAAAAAAAAAAGTAAGAAGATTAAATTAAGTACAAGGAACGAGTACATTTTTAGATTAATTAATACTGGAAAGTGATAGCATAATTGATTAATGCTACTTCAGTTTTAATAGGTTTGGTAACAGCTTGGTACAGGCTCAAATATCAGAAGTGGAAACACACTTCAGCTCTTTCTTACAGCAGTGGCCCAATATTGTGCTCAGCAGTGGAATGTGTTCAATAAGGGGGGATTCTTAAGAGGAAGAGAAGACTTTCCATCACCCATGGTCAGAGAAGATAATCTAGAAATAGCTGTATATCTGTGGTAGAGGACAGGATGTGGTTGTACTACCATACATCTGCAATCCCCAGTAGCCATGAGGATGGTTGTTGTTACAGTACAAGCCATAAGTACTTGATTTTTTAACTTTTTAAAATTTATGTAAGTGTAAATAGCTCTCAGAAGCTGCTTCCACTTGTGCTAAAGTTCAGCTACTGTGAGCTGTGAAACAGGACAGAATCTCTTAGTGACACCAAATAAAATGCTGATTCCTTGACAGATAATTTATTACAGTCTTCTAGATGCTTGAGTCAGGGAGAATAGAGGTTACATGTAACAGACAAAAATGCCTTGAGAACATGCCTTCATAAGATGCTTCAAATATGCATATGTTGTTATAATGATTTTAAAATTAAAAAAAGAATGATAGCATGCAATGGGATGGCAAGTATTTATTTTTTTGCTCTTTGCCATGATACTATTATACTGCAATAAGGAGTTTAAAAATGTTGTGTCTCCACAGGCCTCTAAGTCCACCCCTGGGCTACAGGAGGGTTTCTTATTATAAAATGAAGTACAAGAGGAAAAAACACAAATATACAATAAGTTGCCATAAAATTCTGTATGATATAAAAGAAGCTGAATTTAGCTTCCACAAGAATTTTAAACTTTGAATCAAGAAAAAATAAACCAATTAAAGCATGCAGTTCTCCCCTTTTCTCTGAAAATTTTAATTCACATCTTAGCATGTATCCTCTAAGACAAAAAAGTGCAAGTGAAATCCTTCAAATGAACTTGTAAACCAAAGCAGAAGGCTTATTGTGGCAATTTTTATACTTGTAGTGTTTTTTGTAGTCTGCTAAAGAATAATTCTGACTTAATTTTTGTGCTCATAATTGATGCTGTTGGGGCTTCAAAATCTGTTGCAGACTTCCTTCTTTTACTATGTTCAAAACTATGATGGGATTGCAGCCAACTTTATTTTCTGCAATGGGTTTCTCTTTGTAAGCTACATTTGCAATTTAACCACCAGCATTCAATGGATGTCAAATACTACAAAACCTCTTTAAGTCTTACCAGATAGCCAGAATTACAGCAACTCTGAAGCCGTAAAATAAGAGAGCAGTTTTGTGACCTAAAAAAACCCCCAAAACAAAACAAAAAACAAACAAAACCAAAACAAAACCCAAACACCAACCAAAGAAACCAAAAAACACATACCATCTGAGAAAATTGAGATTTAGAGATTCTGGAATTCGATTTTCCAATGCACTGAAGACATTTGGTCGTTGGAAACCAAGTGTTCATTTCTGGTCACTCTTTGTCCATCCAAGCCTCATGTTCACAGGAGAGTGGTAATAATGCTGTGGAGCATGATCTCAGTCTGTAACAATTACTGGGAGTCTGGGCAAACTCCATGTGCCTGTGCAAGTTGGAATCATATTTGTTTGCACCCCCATGATGTAGCTTAGAAGCTTGAAAATTTTAGTGTCTGCAAGAAGTAAACCAGCTTTTTTATTTCTTTTATGTACTTAAGGCACTAGAGATAGTAAGAAGGGACCATTTTAGGACAGATATTTTTTGTTAAGGGTAAGATGGGAAAAAATGAAAAAAACCCTAAACTATAATTGCCACAATAAGCCTCTTCCAGAGACAACACTGAACCTCTACAGGCCTAATATGTCGACATGAATAAGAACATCATCCAGAGTTACATTAGGGTAAAATAAAATAGCCTAGAACATGGCTAGGCCATGCTTCAGAGCATAAGCTGTACCACTAACGTCTCTGCATTAGGAAAATATGTCATCACGGTATGCTATAGCAATTCTTTCCTGGAGCAACAGATTATGGCCACTGTCAAATTAGACTAGAGGGACACTGGTCCTATGCTGCATGTCTGACATTCCTGAGTTCCAGAAAAAAATTAGTGAACCTGTAGGTTCCAACACTCTAAAAACAAAGCTGAACTCCATTGTATTTTATACATCCTCTGACATAGACAGGCAAATACTATCTTTCAAGTCAACATTTCCCTCAGGGAAGTGGGATACTACTCATGGAATAAACTGATGTGCAGTATCTGCCACGCCATCAGATCTGTTCTTTAACATTTGGTCCATAACATCTGCACTGCACAATTTTTTTCTTTCATGAACATTTTGCCCACATTGCATTTCGCAGAACCAATACGAAAACAACAGTGTGGTTTTGCACATCAGGATTGCATAATACTGGATATGCTTTAAAACAGCAGAGTAAAGGCTAACAGTAAAACCTTAGCTTTGTCATCTTCTGGCTTGAATGCTTGTCACGAAATGCTAAATATACCATATGAAAAAATAACTGTAATTAAAGAAAGTGGAGCAAGGAGCATCCACTGCAGAGTGTTAATGTAAAGCCAGCCAGTCAGGTAATGTTTAGGAGGGCTCAGAAAAAGAGAAGGAGAGTCCCCAAGAGAAAAGGAACTGCCTAAGGGGTAATAATCAACTTGGAAAAAAATCCCTAAGGCAAGAAGGAAACTAAAGGAGCATAAATACAAATTGAGATGACAAAGCAAATGGAATATGACAGGGAGCAAGAGGAGAAAACAATTAGTGATCAAATTCTATTAAACACTTCCATTAATGTTGTAAAATACATAATAAAGAATACACTCTAAAAATACTACATGACACCAAGACAGGAAAGGTTATAAGCACAACATCAGAATAAAAAAAAAGACCTTAAAAAAGGTATGATGGAATTCAATACACAAGTGTTACATTTGGGAAAAAGAAATGAAATGCAAAACTTTAAGAATGTGGGGAATAGCTGATTAGGCGTAAGAATTTAAAAATTTTTTTATTGCTATTTTAATTTTTGAATGTTGAAAGGAAGCCTTTTAAATTTCAAATCTTATCTAGGGCGAGCAATTCTATTGCATTTTTATTCTGAACAACTCAAAATAGTCTTCTCTTTTGAGAGAAATGAACAAAGCAGTTAGGGTAATAAGTTTCCTTGTTCATGCAGAAAAGAACCTGCTTTATGGAAAATTCCATGAGCAAGTCTAATTCTGCCTCTTTCTGATGGTAACAATGACTTCAGCCTTATTTTGCATATCTTCAAATTCTCTTGTTCAAGCCAGTCTCAAAAACTAGCTGAAAGCTGCATTTAAACATACATGTTTACATGGCAGACAGTTGTAAGCAGGTCATCATATGACACTGCTGTAGATTACAAGTGTTGTGCCTCTGAAACAAATTCCTTCTTCCTGGAATTTTCTTTTTGAAAACACAGCATCTTTACTGAAAACTGCAGTGAAAAAGGCTTCTCCAGATGGCAGTCCCATCCATGTGCAATATCTCTTCCTACAGTGGTGTTCTTAACTTCCTACACTGCTATTTAAGCATATAAACTAAAGCTTGTATCTGGAGAACTGATTACCCACTATTCTGCAGTATAAATACAGAATATTTCTATTTTGAACACTCCTAATCTCCCAGCACTGTCCCAATTACCCTGGATGGCATGACTGGCATTGGAAAATATTCACTGAGCAGATCAACCTTCTGCTACTTCTTAAGAGTAAGTGATACACCCTAGAAGCCCTGCTTCTACGTGTAGGGAAGTTTAATATCATTGTTGACATAAAGATATTTTTCCATGGCTTGATGCTGTCACTTGGCCAGTTCAACTCGCTTTATACTCCGGTTGAATTTAATAAGACACATGAACCACTATGACTCAGCAGCAGTTGCCTCGCATCTTTATACAGTGTTCAAACATTTGGTATGGGAATGAATTCTCCCTGTGCACCAAATTCTGCCACGCTACTAAAGGGATGTTCAAGGTACATATGAAGGATGATTTGAGACTCTTCATGGGTTATTCAATGACATACAGTTCAACTTGAACTGAAGTATTGGATTTTAACAGCCATTGCAAAAGTTCAATAAATATTGTCTTTCTTCCCACCAGTCATTTTCCCTTTAGAAGTTTTGCAGGGAAAAAACAAGAAAAATAATTTGTTAACCACTGCATAGCTCTTTTTCTATACAAAACATTCTAGCAGGCATAGACTTTTTTATTTTCCCTTCTGGAAGCTTCCCAGATAGATGTGCTACTCTGGATTCAGAATTTATAAAGATTAACACTCCTCCTCACCATCTTCTGAAAACAATTACATGTAGGTCTTTTGCATCTACAACCAGACAGGAGTTCTGCTTTTGCATGTGAGAAACAGCTATCAATTTCCTATGACACCAAACCACTAAAGATCAAGGAAGATTAACCATTAAAACATGAAATACATCATTCTCAGTTCAAAATACTTAAGCATCATTGTCTTAGAGCACTCAGATATTTCTCACCTTCACCCCAAGCTCCTGTTCACACGTTTCTCCCAGAGACTTCACTGATATACACAATGCTAGAAAAAATTCTTACTCAACAAATACAAAGGTGATATAAAATACTACATCTATTTCTTCCAGATATAAATCCAGCCAATCATTCGCCAGGTAGCAGTACCAAAAACCCACTTATTTTCTTCATTTGAGTGTCCTGGGTTCAGCTGGGACAGAGTTAGTTTTCTTCCTAGTAGCTGGCATAATGTTGTATTTTGGATTTAGTTTGAGAATGATGTTGGTAACACACTGATGTTTAAGTTGTTCTAAGTAGTGCTTACACTAGCCAAGGACTTTTCAGCTTCCCATGCTGTGCCAGGTGCACAAGAAGCTGGGAGGGGGCACAGCCAGGCCAGCTGACCCAAACTGGCCAAAGGGCTATTCTGTACCATATGACGTCATGCTCAGTATATAAACTGGGGGGGTTGGCCGTGGGGCAGTGATCGCTGCTCGGGAACTGTCTGGGTATCGGTCATCGGGTGGTGAGCAATTGCATTGTGCATCACTTGCTTTGTATATTATTATTACTATTATTATGTTGTTGTTATTATTATTATTTTACTTTATTTTATTTCAATTATTAAACTGTTCTTATCTCAACCCAGGAGTGTTTCTCACTCTTACTCCTCCGATTTTCTCCCCCATCCCACTGGGGCGGGAGGGTGACCGAGCGGCTGTGTGGCGCTTGGTTGCCGACTGATGCTAAACCACAACAGTTGGTTTTGGCGCCCAATATGGGGCACGAAGGGTTTGAGATAATAACAGATTAACCAGAGTTTACTGAGGAATTTATATCTGTTAATATTTGTGTTAATATTGATTCATCTGTTCTCGATCTCAGTTTATCTGATCTGCACCATGTTCCTTTTTTGCTGTACATGTTAAAGACTGGTGTTCGTTTTTGCAGTTTGCTGTGCTCTGCAGTGATTAGTGATGTTTTGACTGGGATATTTGTTGTTAAAACACTGACCTTGAGTTTTATCTGGTATTTAAGCTTTGTACTGAAACCATTAATGTACTTCGGGTACCACAATTTGTGGAGACAATTAGCAATTATACTTCTTCCAAGAGATTTTTTTATGGAGGAAATACAGAATGGCACCTTCTTCTATGATGTTTCCTCCTTCATTATAACAGCTGTTCAGTATTTTGAACATCCTTGGACAGTTAAGATACTTCTATTGATATTTCTTGGGAATAATGTTTTGGTTTTTTCTAAGGTTAATAAGCAATTTAAGAATATCATCCAGAGATCTGCCCTAAGTCTGGACAGTTAGGAGTGGCAGGGTGTGTGGGATAGCACGGGCAAATGCCTAGCACGGTGGGCATGTCCAGTATTTTGGAACTTCACCTTCACCCCTGAACAAGTGCAGAAACCTGAAAAATTAGTAGAATATTTAGAAAAAGTATGCTGTCACCATGGCAACTCCAGAGAGACACAAATCACTGCAACATGCTGGGGCCTGGCCCATGCCTACCAAGCCCTATTCAACACTATTCAGTACCCTCAAGGGGAAGAGAAGGTCTCTGGATCTGATGACAAAATGACAGGCACTGTGGCTACTGCAGGGAACAAACCTGTGCCGGTATCAGTCACCCCTATACACAAGAAGAAATCTTGGAAGAGAAAGTCAGCTTGTTTAGAAAGGGATGATGAAAAAGCAGGGCCATCACAAGGAGAGGAGGAGGAACAGGAAGAGGAAGAACTTGTAAAAACAACCTGATCCCTATCATTGAGTGAGCCGCAAGATATACAAAAAGATTTCAGCCGTTGTCCAGGTGAGCACATTGTCAACTGGGTGCTCCGGTACTGGGAAAATGAGGCCAGTAGCCTGGAATTAGAGGGTGAGGAAGCCAAATAGTTGGGATCCCTTTTTAGGGAAGGGGGTATTGACAAGGTGATTGGAAAAGGGGCACAAGCCCTTAGCATCTGGAGGCAACTTCTGTCAGGTATGAAGGAAAGCAATCCCTTCAAGGAAGATATTATATGTCACCCAAGCAAGTGGATCACCATGGAGAGAGGTATCCAGTACCTAAGGGAATTAACCATGCTGGAGGTGATTTATGATGACCTGAACAACGAGCAGTTATCCAGAGATCCAGATGAAGTCAGGTGCACATGACCCATGTGGTGGAAGTTGGTACAGAGTGCACCAGCATTGCATGCCAACTCGTTAGCAATACTGACCTGGAAAGACGAAAAGGCACCAACAGTGGATGAAGTGGCTGGCTGACTCTGGGAATACAAAGAAAGTCTCTCTTCCTCCCTCATCTCAGCTGTAGAGAAACTGTCCCGGGAGGTCCAGCAACTCAAAGAGGTCCTGCTGCTCACCTGTACAGACCAATATCTCAGCTATTAGGAGTCAGCATTCTTCTGCTCAGGAGAGAAGATATAGAAGGTGCACACCACAGGGCACCCTATCGTTTTACCTGTGTGACCACGGAGAGGACATGAGGAAGTGGGATGGGAAATCTACTTCGACCCTAGAGGCACGGGTACATGAGTTGCCAGGAAAAACAATCACAAAAGGGGGTTCTTCCAGGAAAATTGCTGCTCCAGTTTCCAGTGGGCAGTTCCCCAGACAGAGCAGAAGAGCTGATCTTACTCCTGATTTTAATGAAGGAACTCCTGACTCATATTTACAAGAAATGAGTAACAAATACTATGACTGGGACTAGAGGGGCCCTGCCTCCAGCCAGGTGGAGGAAAGGGACAATCGGTTTCACTGGACTGTGTGGTTCCAATGGTGTGGCACATCAGACCCACAGAAGTATAAGGCTGTAGTGGACACTGGTGCACAGTGTACCCTAATGCCTTCAAACTATAGAGGGGCAGAACCCATTTGTATTTCCAGAGTGACGGGGGATCCCAACAGCTAACTATATTGGAGGCTGAAGTGAGCCTAACTGGGAACGAGTGGCAGAAGCACCCCATTGTGACTGGCCCAGACGCTCCGTGCATCCTTGGCATAGATTACCTCAGGAGAGGGTATTTCAAGGACCCAAAAGGGTACCGGTGGGCTTTTGGTATAGTTGCCTTGGAGACGGAGGAAATTAAACAGTTGTCCACCTTGCCCGGTCTCTCAGAGGACCCTTCTATTGTGGGGTTGCTGAGGGTCAAAGAACAACAGGTACTGATTGCTACCACAACAATGCACCAGCAGCAATATCACACCAACTGAGATTCCCCAATTCCTATCCATAAGCTGATTCATTGACTAGAGAGCCAAGGAGTGATCAGCAAGACTTGCTCACCCTTTAACAGTCCTATATGGTCAGTGTGAAAGTCCAATGGAGAGTGAAGACTAACAGTAGACTATCATGGCCTGAACAACGTCACGCCGCCACTGAGTGCTGCTGTGCCAGACATGCTAGAACTTCAATATGAACTGGAGTCAAAGGCAGCCAAATGGTATGCCACAATTGATATTGCTAATGTGTTTTTCTCAATCCCTTTGGCAGCAGAGTGCAGGCCACAGTTTGATTTCACTTGGAGTGGTGTCCAGTACACTTGGAATTGACTGCCCCAGGGGTGGAAGCACAGCCCTACCATTTACCATGGACCGATCCAGATGGCACTGGAACACAGTGAAGCTCCAGAACATCTGGAGTATACTGATCATTCTGTGGGGCAATACAGCAGAAGTTGTTTTTGAGAAGGGAAAGAAAATAGTCCAAATCCTTCTGAAAGCTGGTTTTGCCATAAAACAAACTAAGGTCAAGGGACCTGCACAGGAGATCCAGTTTTTAGGAATAAAATGGCAAGATGGATGTCATCATATTCCAATGGATGTGATCAACAAAATGACAGCCATGTCCCCACCAACTAGTAAAAAGGAAACACAAGCTTTCTTAGGCATTGTGGGTTTTTGGAGAATGTATATTCCAAATTCCAGTCAGATCATAAGCCCTCTTTACCACGTGACCCGGAAGAAGAATGATTTCAAGTGGGGCCCTAAGCAACAACAAGCCTTTGAACAAATTAAACGGGAGATAGTTCATGCAGTAGCCCTTGGGCCAGTCCAGGCAGGGCAAGATGTAAAAAATGTGCTCTACACCGCAGCCGGGGAGAATGGCCCTACCTGGAGCCTCTGGCAGAAAGCACCAGGGGAGACTTAAGGTCGACCCCTAGGGTTTTGGAGTCGGGGATACAGAGGATCCAAGGCTCGCTATACTCCAACTGAGAAAGAGATATTGGCAGCATATGAAGGGATTCAAGCTGCTTTGGAAGTGGTTGGTACTGAAGCACAGCTCCTTCTGGCACCCCGACTTCTGGTGCTGGGCTGGATGTTCAAAGGGAGGGTCCCCTCTACACATCATGCAACTGATGCTATGTGGAGTAGGTGGGTCATGCTGATCTCACAACAGACTGGAGTAGGAAACCCCGATCGCCCAGGAATCTTGGAAGTGATCGTGGACTGGCCAGAAGGCAAAGATTTCAGAATATCGCCAAAGGGGCAGGTGACTTGTGCTGAGGAGGCCCCACTGTATAATAAACTATCAGAAAATGAGAAACAATATACCCTGTTCACTGATGGGTCCTGTCGTATTTTAGGAAAGCACCAGAGATGGAAATCTGCTGTATGGAGTCCTATATGACAAGTCGCAGAAACTGCTGAAGGAGAAGGGGAGTCGAGTCAGTTTGCAGAGGTGAAAGCCATCCAGCTGGCTTTAGATATTGCTGAAAGAGAAAAGTGGCCAGTCCTTTATCTCTGTACTGACTCATGGATGGTGGCAAATGCCCTGTGGGGGGTGGTTGCAGCAATGGAAGCAGAGCAACTGGCAGCACAGGGGAAAACCCATCTGGGCTGATGCATTGTGGCAAGATATCACTTCCCGGGTAGAGAACCTGGTTGTAAAAGTTCATCACGTAGATGCTCATGTACCCAAGAGTCGGGCCACTGAACAACATCAAAACAACCAGCAGGTGGATCACGCTGCTAAGATTGAAGTGGCTCAGGTGGATCTGGACTGGCAACATAAAGGTGAATTATTTATAGCTCGGTGGGCCCATGACACCTCAGGCCTTCAAGGAAGAGATGGAACATATAGATGGGCTTGTGATCGAGGGGTGGACTTGACCATGGACACTATTGCACAGGTTATCCATGAATGTGAAACATGCGCTGCAATCAAGCAAGCCAACTGGTTCAAGCCTCTCTGGTATGGAGGATGATGGCTGAAATATAAATATGGGGATGCCTGCCAGATTGATTATATCACACTCCCACAAACCCGCCAAGGCAAGCACTATGTGCTCATGGAAGCAACCACCAGATGGCTGGAAACATATCCCGTGCCCCATGCCACCACCCGGAACACCATCCTGGGCCTTGAAAAGTGCTATGGCGACATGGCACCCAGAAAGAATTGAGTTAGACAACGGGACTCTTCCAGAACAACCTCATGGACACCTGGGCCAAAGAGCATGGCATTGAGTGGGGTATATCACATCCCCTATCATGCACCAGCTTCCAGGAAAATTGAACGATACAATGGACTGTTAAAGACTACCCTGAGAGCAATGGGTGGTGGGACATGCAAACATTGGGATACACATTTAGCAAAAGCTACATGGTTGGTCAACACTAGGGGATCTGCCAATCGAGCTGGTCCTGCCCAATCAAAACTTTAATGCACTGTAGAAGGGGATAAGATCCCTGTAGTGTACATAAAAAGGGGAAGACAGTCTGGGTTACTCCCCCTTCGGGCAAAGGCAAACCCATTCATGGGATTGCTTTTGCTCAAGGACCTGGGTGCACTTGGTGGGTAATGAGGAAGGATGGGGAAGTCCAATGTGTACTTCAAGGGGATTTGATTTTGGGTGAAAATAGCCAATGAACTAAATGGTATGATGTTAATTGCTATATAATACTGTATATAATCTCTTTTATTGTTGCTATATGCCATATCAATGGTATTACAGTAAGAATTGCCCGGATTAATGAAGAATGAACTTTGATGAAACCGAGCAAAGTGCAGTGGTGATGGAACCAGAACTGGCTTCAGCATGCAACAATCCAACACCATGTATCATCTCTCCTGCCCTGAAAGACTATGATGACAGATGGAGCCCAAAGTCTCTGTCTGGTGCTGAGAGGTTGCATCACTTGTTTTTCCTGGGTTTTGTTTCTCTCTCTCTCTCTCATTGCTCTTCTTTTCATTACTTTTTTATTATTATTATTTCAATTATTAAATTGTTCTTATCTCAACCCATGAGTTTTCTTACTTTTGCTCTTCCAATTCTCTCCCCATCCCACTGGGGGAGGAAGGTGAGCGAGCAGCTGTGTGGTGCTTGGTTGCTGACTGGGGCTAAACCACAACAGTATGAAGTCCAATAGTAAAAGTACAATAAACTTTAAATTCTTAGAAAAAAGATAGAAGGAGATGATAGGTAACTAAGATTCCCTCCACCCTCCATCCTGCCTTTACCCCCCTGCTGTAAGGCCAGTTGCTTTTTTTGGGAGGTGCATCTGAAAAACATTCACAAAGGCTCAGTTTGATTTGTAGTCCTTGCAGTAAGTGGGGCTTTTTTATTCCTTATATAATATGTGGTTGCATAAAGGCTACATAAAATTTAGTCATCGACTCTTTCAGATTGGAACTTCCAATATAACAAGGTAAGAATCCTCAGGAATAAAGAATAGGGTCTGGAATGTATTCCTTTGTTAGGAAAAAGATGTTTAATGTACTGAAATATTGTAGAAAGATTTTTGATTATGAAAAGCCCCAAGTTTCCAGGGAAGTGACAACTCAGACTAAAGTAATTCTGAACCTTCTGGTCAAATCCTTCACCAAATAAAACATGAGACAGGGTATTATTCAGTTCATTGTTATGTTCACACTATCATAACATTTTAGTGAACCTTATAAATAGGTATTTAAGCATCTATCTGGAACATTTAGAGGAAAAAAACCACCTTGCATTATCATGGGGAAGATAATCTAAGTGTCATCAGTGAAAGGTCTCATGCTGCCAGTATTAAGAGATTGTTGTAATTATGTAAAGCCTGATATGGGATTCAAGTAATAAGCAACTAAAGGAGGATAATATAATTACTGCTAATCAACATGGGTACATGGAAAATAGATCTTGTCAAATTAAGTTGGTATCATTTTTATGAAATTATAAATTCAGTTGATAAAAACCATCAAGGCACATACTAATAAGATCTCAACATGCAATGTAAATAGGGAATATCACCAAGTGGCTATTTTTCTTTCATCACACTTTTCAAGGACTGATTTTACATTTATTTATATTTTTACAGAGCTGAGGACAAAAATAATTCAGTCAATACTGATAAATTTTGTTATTGACTCAATGATTGATCAAGGAAGGCAGGTTCAATCAATGAAAGAAAAATTAAATGTAGTAATATGTGCATTCAGGAGCAGAGGATGGAGGCCATTCTTACAGTATGAAAGAAAGAGTTTGAGTTTCCCCAGGCAGGACTCAGATAACAAAGTCACAGCACAGTGTCTTCTCCTTTGCCATCAGCCTGAACATCTGAATATTTCCCCAGAGATCTTGACAAGGTGCACAAGAGCCTTTCACAGAAACACACTGGGACCCTAGTCCCAATGATAACAGAAGGGGGTGCAACGGTGAGTGCCAAGGAAAAGAGCTGACCCACCAGTGCTGTGGGGCAGTCCTGTGGGGCTGAGAGGCTGGAAATGTGCAATTGCAATGCTCCAACATCCAGTGGGAGAAGCTGCTATAGTACTAAGCTGAGCTCAAAGCCCTGATTCCGAGTAAGCTACAGTTATAAGGATGTCAGATGAAAGAAGCACTAAAAGAATTAATCAAAGCAGTAGAAGACATAAAATATGTTAAAAAAACCTCAAGAAGCTCTGTCTGTTGATCTTTAAGGGATGGAGACAAGTTGAGCAGCTAGAAGAGTGCTTACACAGCTCTTCAGTTTAATTCACTACAGCTGAATACAGAAAAATTCAGAAAAAAACCCCAAATGTCTTTGCAAGTGAGGGTGGTTAACCACAGGAACAACTACTGGGAGAACACTGCAGGGGAATATCATAGTGCGTTTGTAATGTTGCCTACACACAGAAAACTGTGATTTAGCACCAAGTTAACTATTGTACCTGAAGGAATATGTTCTGGAATCCTAATTCCAACATTACATAGAAAGTCATGAAGCCACAGCCTCTTCTGGCTAGAAGCCTTTTTCAGCCAAAAGAGCCTTTTTGTCAGCCAAGGAAACACCTTGTTCTATATGCATTTTTGACATATTCTAGATCAGAAAATATCTTATCCTCTCCAATCTATCCCAGCTCATTTATGTGAGGTGATCCCATCCTAATTGTCAGAACCTACTTTAACCTTTAGATATGAGAATTAACAGAATAATATTTATGTCCACAAAAATGTTTTCTTAACTGTTTCATTGCAAGTCACTGCAACACAATCTGAATGTATTCTGTTAGACTACATATAGTGTGATTGCTTCAGCATATAATCTGGACCTAACGTGATTCCAGACTTTCCAAGTTCTTGGGAACAGTCAGCTATAAAAAGATTTTTTCCTCTTATTTTTCTATGCATATTGTAGAGCAACTTCTCACAGAAATAACAACCAACTTGAGAAACTCACAGGTTTGTAGAATATTTCCAGGTTACAAAGTAATGCCAGATCCTAGGAAGCAAACGTCTCATTATTAGTTAAAAATAGAATTTTAAAAAAAACTTTTTCAATGTTTCATTTTCAGTTTTATATAGTTATCTTCCATTGACTTTAAAAGGAAGTAAAACTTCCTGATGGAAATACTACTGGAAGGGACCTTCTGAAAGTGTGACGTGCATCCTGTTGCCTGCAAGCACTCCTAAAGGGCTGAAACATCTCAGCAGAAAAGAGAAAATTTGCAGTTCTACACCCACGTCTGTATTTTGGAGGAACTGAAGATGGAAACATGTGGTCAAAATTCTTTTCTTCAAGGAAGGGAATATTAATTTTCTTTTGTAGGAGAGACAGCTTTCTATGAAACAGTAGTTTCATAGATAATTTTCTTTGTATGATTGGATTTTACTCCCCCTTTCTGTTTTACCACAGTTCAGTCCCTAGAATAGAGCTGAGCTAACAGTTTATTTTCCTCTGTAATGGCACTTCCCAGACATTCCTCCTCCAGTGGGAGATGTCCTTGAGGATGTCCACAAGCTGTACTCATGAATACAATCTGGATTTACTTTGAAGGGGAAGTAGGCAAATACACTCTTTTATAGAAACACTTTGTCTTTTCTTAAGCCATTAGAACTGTTATCTGTGAATTAGGAAATATAATCACAGTACAAGACAATATGTGGAGTGGAAGACAACATCATTGAAAGATGGACGTACTAGTACAGGAATTGTGGAATTTTCCAGCCATATGAATACTGCAGAAACAACTTTATCAAGAGCATGGAAACATGCTAGGAAGTGAACCTATCACCAGGCTGAGACTGAGTCATGAGCTGATAAAACTAGTTGTACAGCTTTGGGAGAGGTTCAGCAGTATATCCCACCAATAATTTTGAAGCAGTGAGTTAATCTGTTGTTATTATTTAAACTGATATAATAGAAATACCTAAAAGAACTGGAGCAAACCCCTTTTTTTTTCAAGTGTGCTTGGAAAGCACAGCTTGCTTAGCACAAGATACCATAATGTGATTTCAGAACTGTGAAGAAAAATAAGAGCTGCAACTAATTTTATAATCACTGAGATTCTGAGTGTCCACAGCATTAAAGACTTTTCAGTAAAATTATAAAGACCCCTCTCATCCTACACTTTCCCCCAAAGATGGATGCCAACACACACAGCAGCACTGGCAGGGCAGGATCTTGCCAGCCAGGGCCTGTCCCACCACCCCCAGTGAGGGAGCAAGGCCAGGAGGGGCAGCCCACAGCCCCTGTCATCAGGGATGCTTCTGTTGACAGAGCAGGGCCAAGCTCCAGCTGGGACATCAAGTCAGTGGGTCAGGATCTGGATCGAAAAGATGCACGCACAACATGGCTGCAGCATAGCTCAGCAGGGATCAGCTGCAAGAGCCCCAGCAGCCCCAGGTGAAGGAAGAGGGAGACCCAGCTCAGTCTTCCTAGCAGAGCTGCTTGGAGCAAGCCTCCGAGGATGCATCTGCTTGCTCTTTCTTCCAAGGCCCTCAGCTGTACTTTTTCTAAGTTGGCCCTGAGCTCAGGCAGCCAAGCCCCCAGGAAGGTCAGGGGAAAATCACTCAGGGCCCTGACACCGATCTCCTAAGTGACTCATGACAAATGTTGTCTTAGGCTTTACAAAGGGGTGAGTAGCTCTACTGCCATTTTGCAATCTTTACCTTAGGCAGTTTGCCCAAGTAAGGATTGTGTGGAGATTGCAGCGTGCAGCTGTGCCCGTCTCCTGTAAAGGATTTTCATTAATTTCTTAACTCCTACCTTTTTATCTTATTTTCTGGGCAACAGTATTTTCCTGAGGTCATGAGACTGATGACAGCAGTAAGATATTGAAAGTTTAGGCCCACACACAGGAGGCTGAGTTCATTTATCAGCTGTCATTTGCTTGTCATCAAAGGTCCTAGTTTAGAATGTGTTTCCATTACCAGGTGGGATCTGAATGCTAGATGTAACATTGAATAGTTACAGTTGGGACTCATACCACTGTTTGTCATTAAGATTCTCTTAGGTCTCTTCATTATAAGAGCTCACTTTCTCAGTTGCCAAACTTCAAATATCAGTGTGAGCTGATATTTTGCTTGTTAGATTCCTGCCAATGACAAGTACTATTTGAAGGTACTCTATGTTATCTGGCCAAGTTATTTGAGAGTTTTTTTGCTATTGCAAAAATAACTGTAATTTTGAAGAATTTAGAGAATAAAACAAATTCTGATGACTTTTTCTTTGAAGTCTGAAATCACTATGCTTTGGAGGAGGGAACTCAAATGTTCGAGTTCTGTCTTGGACACAAAAAAGTAAATTTCTGTTCCAGCAAAAATGGTAATGTGAAATTCCGTGTGGTATAAAATGTGTGAGAAGTGAAATCACACAGGGAAACACATGTGGTGAACTGGCATCTGGAATTGATGTTTAAAGCTGTGCGGAGCCCAAGAGCAGCCCCAAATCACCCAGTGTAGCTGAACATGCTTAGCTGCAAGGAAGATACTGTCTACTGTTGCTTAGAGGTTCTTAGCTGATATGGTAATCACATTAAAATTTAAAGAGTGGAATTGGGAACATCAACGCAGAGAGACGAGTTGTTGAAGTTGTTTTGGGGAAGGAATAGGCTGGAACTTTTCTGGCAATGAAGTAATTTTTTGTTGTTGTTGCAGTATTAGGTATAGGGGATCCCCTATGAGGTGGGAGTTTGCTGGAAAAGAACAATAAACCCATTGGTTAAAATGTTTTACTGGCAGTTTTGGAATCTGCTTGCATCTGAGAGTGGTTCTCACATGATACTAGGCAGTTTATTTAGACTAGACTGTTCTAGGTTGTGTACATTCTATGTTGCCTGAATAACACCTATAGTTAAGTTTTCAGGATTGCTTAAAAGCCAGAAATCCACCTGAAGTCAAAGAGGTTTCCATTTCAGACTTATAGAATACACATACTCTGAAAAAAATTACATCCTAGACATCTCAAGTTAAGTATTCCTTCACCAAATAGATTTGACACTCATGCCTTTGATCCATAGCCCTAAAATACCTTCTTCCTTTACCATTGGATGTGATCATTCAAGAAATACACAATCTCTAGTGAAGTCATTCATAGAAAAGGAAGCTAAAAATAGCCATGTTAGAGGCAGGTGTTGAATAATGTATGATAAATAAAGCATGGGATCATGGGCTGTAGAATGAATAAGCTGAATTACAGAATAGCTGCATTTTAAGAGACAACTGAACTATGAACAAGTACATTGCAAAAATAGCAAGCATTATTTTAAAACAATATTGTAATGCACACTTTCAGTGTTGGCTTGTGCTAAGGTCTTAATGCTGGAACTTGCCAATTTTGGCAGGGCTTTACTTTGCAACCTCCTCTTCTAACAGTTTGTTTAATGCAAATGCTATTTGAACAAGATGCAGCACACTTACAGCTTTATTCTAGCTGTTGTGATTATTTTAATTAAGTTAATACACTGGGGGAGGAGGAAATGAAGCAATCAGTGGATTTTGATCACATTTCTGTTTGTTTTGACAGACAGCTCAGCTGTTGACAGGTCTGTTGACTTGGGCTCAAATAGTCCAGTGTTACTTAAGGCAACAGGTTTCACTGTTGAGCCGGACTAATGCCAAACAGGGTATGCTCAAGTACAATAATTAGGAAATTACAAGGAACTAAAAAATTAAGACAAAGAGAAGGTACTACCAAGCACCATACAAATTTCTTCTCTGTTTAGCTGGATATTACCAGTGATTTATAACTGGATTTTGAGTTTCACAGTACTCTTTCCTCCTCCCTACCCCATTTTACAGGGATTACAATTAAACTACCTACACATGCACATTTGCCAAGAGTATTATTATTTTTTTTAAAGATCTTTATGATACTCTTGTCTAAAAATCAGATTTGAAAAAGAATTGTTTATAAATGCTCTGAACAGCACTCTGGGGAAGAACTTTTACAACATTGTGCACACTGTTTCATATAGCAGCCAAAACCTCCAAGAGCAAAAACACAAAGTAGAAAGTGCCTTGCAACAAAAGAAGTTAAATGCATTTAATTGAAATGTTCCAATGCTCTTTTCTCTCAAGTGACTAATCATGTTCCTTTGAAGTTGCTGGAAATCATGCAGAAGATGAACCCCAGACCGATGTACTGATACCTTGAGCTTCATAGCTACATGTATACCAGCTGTATGAACCACATGTATAGATGGAGAATTTTTCCCAGGAGCAAGTACAGATGTGACATCTGAAGACTATTTCTAACTCTAATCTTGTAGCAGAACAACATATAATAGCACACCTCTAAGGGTCTAAACAAGCATCTGCTGTGCTTTATGAACAAACAGTATACAGATGCTGGAAATCATCTGGGAGGCATGATTCACAGTTGATAAACTAAAATAGAAATGAGCCCATAGTGAAAAATAGAAAAGTGTGCTTTTTCCAGAGAAGCCTCTTAGAAACTACAGTGAAAAGGGTTTGTCTTCTGAGCCCCAAATAGCACTGATGCCTAACTTGAGATTATCAGTTTCTTTAAGATCTAATATCTAGTTACTTCTATTCAAGAAAAGAAAATATAGTTTCTCTGACAAACCGTTAAAGGACTGCCAAAGCCACATTTGTTACCTGGACTAGAAAATAACCAAAGATACTTGATTCAGTTGTCCAGTAAACCTGTTAGCCTAATACAAAAAGTAGCTAGATTGTCATAATTTGTACCCGAAAAGTAACATGGGACTGTTACATATAGGATTCTTGAGGCTTATAAATTTTGGTGATTTTGTTGTTTTTCAACAGCTAGAATCCAAACACCATCCCTCTTTCTTCTAACCAGCCACAACCACGCTCACTTTTTAAAGAGGACATGACTTCTCCAGTCTTTGATACATTTCCCAACCTGCGAGGATTCTCATGCATATCCTCTAACTGTATTAAAAACACTTCATCCATTCTCTAAGCATCCTGCAGTAAATTTCATCAGGCCTAGAGTATTTAAAACTGTCTGACTTTAATTAGATTTTTCCTGGCACTGCTAAATATTTCACCTGTTTGAAATATCTGAGCTTTCTTTTTTGCAGCTGCATCTCAGCAGTAGTGACTCCATGACTAATTAGTGCACAGAGATGCTTCCAGCTGCTGTGCTTAGCTGGGAGATTTTGATGGCAAGGCTGCTTCTCAAGGTGCACCACCTTGTACTTTGAAACTCTATACTCATTTCCCCAGTTGTATAATTTCTGTTTTCTCCAGTTCTTCTTGACAGTGTTGTTTTATTAGTGGTATTTGTCACCAGTCTACTTGTAATTTTTCTGTTCTATTGTGGAGCCACCAGTAGAAATTATAAGTAAGATCATTATTCAGAATGGATACTGGAGAATGCTCTTGTAATGGTGACAGAATAGTGTAAGGAGTGCCTCCATTCTCAGGAGTTTACATTTGTTTGATTTGTGTGTGTGTGTTGCGTGTGTGTGTTAGCCTTTGCTATTATCCACAGCACAACCAGTCTATTCAGTTTCCTGCCTGCCAGCTGCATGGTTGGCCAAGCTTGATGTGAGATAGTTGCTGAATCAGACAGTTAAATGCTTAAAGTCAATACAAAATGTTCCTTAAGACCTGCATCATGATGGTGCTATATCACTATTTACTTACTGACCTTCAAAGAGGTCAAGATTTGATGCCGCTTTGCTCCTCTGCTCCCATGGCTGCAGGTTTACAAGAACTAGGGGTTCTTGTAAATTATGCTATTTACTCAATTCCTTTATTGTATGGGATCAGAGAAGACTTTCTGAAATGGACTGGGAGTTCACATAAGCAAAGGTCAATAGCAGGTGTGCAGACTATTCCTTTCGTGGATGTGCTGGCTCTCCTATAAATGTGTGGCTGGATTTTTTTTTTTTTTTTTTTTTTTTTTTTGAAAAATAGATTTGAGGCGCTAGGTCTGTTCGTTGGAGAAAGAGAAGATGGTAACAGCCTTGAACCCTATCCTGGATTTTACAACTTCACAATGAGGTTGATGCTCTACTACCCCTAGCTGTTAGGAAGTTGACTTGACTTATTTGGTTTTGTCCTACACAACACCTGCCAGTTTTGACACTCTTTGGGTAGCAGGAATAGGACTCTGGCACTGGGTGTGAACAGCTTATATTTATTTTAATATAAAATAGAAAAGCCTTTTAAACTTTATTTTAGTAGCTTGGCAAGATGTAATTCTTGAATCTTGGCAATTCTCATTTACCCTTACATATGACCTTTGAGAGACAGTATTTTTTTCTCTGATCACATGATTTTTCTGTTCTGCATAGGCTATGAGTTTGTTTGGCACTTCACAGATGGTAATTCACCAGGTTAGGCCCCAATTATATGAGTTCTATCCGCACGACTTTTGCTTGAGGTGCTGACTCCTCATAGTTTTATCAATTTTTATAGAATAGAATCATAGAATCATAGAATCGTTTAGGTTGGAAAAGACCTTTAAGATCATCCAGTCCAACCATTAACCTACACTACCAAGTCCACACTAAACCAATCAAGGGTAGACTAGACTAAGCCACGTCCCCAAGTGCCACATCTACCCATTTTTTGAACACTTCAGGGATGGGGACTCCACTACCTCTCTGGGCAGCCTGTTCCAGTGCTTGACTACTCTTTCCGTGACAAAAGTTTTCCTAATTTCCAACCTAAACCTCCCCTGGCGCAGCTTGACCCCATTTTCTCTCGTCCCATTGCTAACTACATGGGAGAAGAGACCAACACCCACCTCACTACAACCTCCTTTCAGGTAGTTGTAGAGAGCGATAAGGTCTCCCCTCAGCCTCCTCTTCTCCAGGCTAAACAACCCCAGTTCCCTCAGCCACTCCTCATAAGGCCTGTGCTCCAGACCCTTCACCAGCTTCATTGCCCTTCTCTGAACACGCTCCAGCACCTCAATGTCCTTCTTGTATTGAGGGGCCCAAAACTGGACACAGCATTCTGGGTGCAGCCTCACCACTGCTGAGTACAGGGGCACAATCACCTCCCTGCTCCCGCTGGCCACACTATTCCTGATACAAGCCAGGATGCTGTTGGCGTTCTTGGCCACCTGGGCACAGTGCTGGCTCATGTTCAGCCGGCTGTCTACCAACACCCCCAGGTCCTTTTTTGTTTTATAGTCTTGTACAGCTTCTTTAACTAGTTGATTCTATTAATTAGTTCCCTTGACGAATGAAAGATTGCCTTTTGAAATTAAGAACCTCATGGAATGGGTATTCAAGTAAGTATAAATTATGCACTGAAATCCAGCATGTCAGCTGCTCCACAGTAACCACCTGTACAGTCTCTTGTACCTACCTAATCCCTCACTGAAAGAAGAGTAAACTGATCTGACTTTACAGTGTGACCATACGTACAATTGACTACTTTGCAAGTTTTCACTTCATTCCACCATAATTTGTGAGTCACAGATTTAAAGATCTTCTTTAGTTTGCTGTTCCACCATAATTAATTTGTATCAACTCATAATCATATTTATATCATCCTGTGATGTTTTCCGCTTATTGGATTAAGTGATATTTAATGTTGAATTTTGCTAGAATAGTCATCAGTATCTACACCTACTCTAGCATTACTTATTCTACTTTCTATGCAGTGCTGCAACATAAAGATCCCTGATAATATTTCTCAAACAGAACTTCAGAATCATTTATTATAACCAAATATGGCACTGGAACACCACAAAAAATCCTCAGGTTTAAGTAAAATTCTTATCGCTCCTTTCCTGAAATTATATTAATCTTGGAAGATCTTTCTTTATCCCTTTCTCTTACTTCTTCAGTAGGTTGTTACAGTGTTATTAACTCAACATCACCTTTATTTTTTATCCTTCCTCCCAGTGGAACAAAGGCTTTAAAAGTAAGAGCTATGATTATCATTCTGTCACATTTTAGCTACTCCTTTAATAAATTGCTTGATGTCATGCAATATTTCAAATTATTCTATGTTGTTTCCTGAGTGAACCATTTCATTAAGATGGAATCCATTTAACTGCTGCTTTCACCAATATTAGTAACTTTTTGGCTGATATCTGGCCACCTACTCAGGGAAATTCATCACCCATTTGTTAAATATTTTTTTACCAACTTTTCTCTCACTACCCCTCAACTTCTTTAATCTCTGAGCCTGATGAGGGGAAGGCAGTTCATAGAATCATAGAATCATAGAATTGTTTAGGTTGGAAAAGACCTTTAACATCATCAGGTCCAATCGTTAACCTAGCACTGCCAAGTCTACCACTAAACCATCCCTAAGACCCACATCTACATGTCTTTGAAATACCCTTCAGGGATAGGGACTCAATGACTTCCCTGAGCAGCCTGTTCCAGTGCTTGACATCCCTTTCTGTGAAGAAATTTTTCCTAATACCTGATCTAAACCTTCCCTTGACACAACTTAAGGCCATTTCCTCTCATCCTATCACTTGTTACTTAGGAGAAGAGACCAACACCCACCTCCCTACAACCTCCTTTCAGGTAGGTGTAGAGAACAATAAGGTCTCCCCTCAGCCTCTTCTTCTCCAGGCTAAACAACCCCAGTTCCCTCAGCCACTCCTCATAAGACCTGTGCTCCAGACCCTTCGCCAGCTTCGTTGCCCTTCTCTGAACACGCTCCAGCACCTCAATGTCCTTCTTGTATTGAGGGGCCCAAAACTGGACACAGTATTCGAGGTGCGGCCTCACCAGTGCCAAGTACAGGGGCACAATCACCTCCCTGCTCCCGCTGGCCACACTATTCCTGGTACAAGCCAGGATGCTGTTGGCGTTCTTGGCCACCTGGGCACACTGCTGGCTCATATTCAGCTGGCTGTCAACCAATATCCCCAAGTCCTTTTCGGCCAGGCAGCTTTCCAGCCACTCTTCCCCAAGCCTGTAGTGTTGCATGGGGTTGTTGTGCCCGAAGTGCAGGACCCGGCACTTGGCCTTGTTGAATCTCATACAGTTGGCCTTGGCCCATTGATCCAGCCTGTCCAGATCCCTCTGTACAGCCTTCCTACCTTCAAGGAGATCAACACTTCCACCCAACTTGGTGTCATCTGCAAACTTATTGAGAATGCACTCAATCCCCTCATCCAGATCATTGATAAAGATATTAAACAGAACTGGCCCCAATACTGATCCCTGGGGAACATCACTTGAGACCAGCTGCCAACTGGATTTAATTCCATTCTCCACAACTCTTTGGGCCCGGCCATCCGGCCAGCTTTTTATCCAGCAAAGACTACGCCCATCCAAGCCATGAGCAGCCAGTTTCTCCAGGAGAATGCTATCGGAGACAGTGTCAAAGGCTTTACTAAAGTCTAGACAGACAACATCCATTGCCTTTCCCTCATCCACTGAGTGGGTCACCTTGTCATAGAAGGACATCAGGTTAGTCAGGCAGGACCTGCCTTTCATAAACCCATGCTGACTGGACCTTATCACCTGGTTGTTCTGTACGTGTTGCATGATGGCACTCAAGATGACCTGCTCTGTAACTTTCCCCAGCACCAAGGTCAGACTGGAATATGCTGCTTAGTTCTTACCTCTTAGAACTTATGCAGGGCAGTGAACATACATCCAATGGTAAATATGATCTCAACATATCATTTAAGTACACTGCTAAGACTGAAGGGAATAAGAAAAACTTTACATCAAACTTACATGATCATTCCTGCCCAGGCATATCAGGGTTAGACACCTCAGCAGTTCAGGCTCAGCACTGTGCAACTGTAATGATCAAGCTGCTAGGAAAAAACTATTGTTTGGCCACCCCTTTTCCCAACATCATTTAAGACCACTGAACTATCCTTTTAGCCTGCACATAGACAGAAAAGGAAGGTGGCAGGCACACAGATACCACCGCATAGCCCTTGGGTATGTTGCAGACGTAGTAACATGATCTGTGCTCTGTATTGTCTTTGAGGGGCATATTTGTGCACACTGTATCTATATAGAGAAGGTGCAATTAATCTGATTCTCAGGTTTTTTGTGCTTTCTGTGTTCATCTAAATCAGGAGCAAGTGTAACATTCAGCTGAACCGGAGGAGCAGTGTTTAAATCCACTTAGTACTGTAAAGATGAAAAATTATTACAGAAGCCTGACAGCAAGGTTATAAAAAAAAAAGAAAAAGTGAAGATTGCTTAATTTTTTTTAAATTAAGAGCCTTTGAATCTAAACTAGTATTAACATGATGTATAATTAGTACCTTTCAGAGATAAAGATTACTGGCCAAATCTGTGATTCAATTATAACATTATTCTGTTTGTATATACAGAAAAGGCAGTTTAAAACACCCTTTCAATGATTTGTGAATACTGGAGCAATATTCTATATAACCACGTGGTGTCACTTTTATAATTCTTGAATGAATAACAAATTTAACAGTAAGTTTAGAAGGAAACTATTAGAGAGCATCATTCCCTGATTTTTTTCCTGAAATTTCCGTGTTAATTTCTCTAGTTAATTTATTTAATATGGTATGAAAATTGAATTAGCTACATATTAGGTCTGAGCAGACATCTCACAAAGAACAATCTATTTAGTTTAGCTGCTCTTTCTGCTTTTGAAATTTTAGGAGGAAACTACAATTTCCTTCAATTTGCTAGTTATTTAAATTTGTACAGTAGCTGTCATATAAAAAATTTGAATAATTAAAATTACTCAGAATTTAACTATAGCACATTGGATATTGGCTAGGTAATACTGCTAATATTTTTGCTCTTTAATAGACCTTAAATAAACCATACCTGAAGTAAAAAATAATTTTAGTTTATTTAAGTTCATTGAAGAGCCTAAGTAATTTCTTAAGGAAACCTCTCTAAATAAATGCATACTTTAAAACTTGAAATTGCAGAACTATTTTCAGGGAAGGTTTTGATCTTAAGTGGTGCTGTTACTACAACTTGGAAAAAAACCCAGTTTAATCGTAAGTTCTTTCCTGCAATTTCTCACTCAAAAAAAATGCAAGCAGGAAATATTTTGAAGAATTTAAATGTCCCTGGTGTTACTATAAGCATAACTTGTTAATTTTCTCACTGCAAACTTTGTAAAATTATCAGTTACAGTGATACTTTTAACAAATCATGTATAGGTATAACAGTTCTCATCAATTTTAATAAGCTGGTGTGATTTCATAATTGCCTTGTAATCACTGATGTGGTAAATATCACTGCTGCAGTGCATTTCTACCTGGTAAATGAAGTTCAATTAGTTATGAAAACATTTGCTGTGACTTTCTCTTTTCTAAACCAGAAAGGATTGTATTTTCACATATATAGAAGTAAACCCAGTTCATTACAATAGAACATTTAGCTTTAAAAAAAATCCCACCATCAATTTGTTTCAGGAGGTACCACTTAATAAAAAATTTCCCCAAAATTTGTCTGATGTCTCTGAGGGAAAATGCAGACTAAACAGTACCTATCAAAATAGTTATGCATTAATAGTGCATAGTTTCAAGTAAAGCAAGTCAAGGAACAACTCTCAAACAAAAAGAGGCAACAGGGACTGTGAAAGGGGAAACTAGTCAAGTTTGTTTTGTTAATCATGTCATCAATGCATTTTAGCATTTTTTTTAAACAGCTACTTCAAAATATTCAATTATAAGCTCTCCTTAACTATTCGTGCACCTTGGGTAACACTCCAGGGTGACTGAGATCCTTAAATGCACTGCCAAAGACTTTGGGGAAATTAAATGAAACTGACAGTTTTTCCTTGAGTGATCTTCTAAATGTACCCACAAAGGTCATTTAGCAATACGCATCTTTGCACAGCGATACATAGCCTCAGACAGCAGGCAGCTAATTCATAGAGTAGTACCCAGGCTTGAAATTTGGCTGACAAAACAACTATTTCTAATTGATAAAGCTATGCCTTCTAGAAGAAAAATAACTGCTCTTATTCTGATACTGTTATTTCTCTGCTGTTTAATAGAAGAGTTAAGAATTTAGTGCACAGGAAGACCTTTTTTTAAAAGCATGATGGTTTGTATGGCAGTGCTGCTCATGAGAAACTGCTAGTAAGTCTCAGACTGCACTGTGTGAAACTCTGTCTTTAAAAGGACACAACCTTTTAATTTTCCCCCAATACATATGCGCTGTGTTCCTGTAGGCTTCAGCATACATTGTTAATGTTATACATTACCAATCAATGCAAAAAGGGCAAATTCGTGTATTAAAACAGTGTATGCTGAAGTTCCTGACGTTTGCATTTTATTTTGGAATAGATGCAGTCTGGTTCTTGGACCAAATGTCTCCTACCACACTCATGGTTTGAAAATTCCAAAAGCCACAGACCTTGATTTTGTGACTGCAGGCCACTGGGGGTGGAGATACCCTGTCCTTTTCCCC
Source organism: Pelecanus crispus (assembly GCF_030463565.1). Classification (NCBI taxonomy): domain Eukaryota; kingdom Metazoa; phylum Chordata; class Aves; order Pelecaniformes; family Pelecanidae; genus Pelecanus; species Pelecanus crispus. The sequence continues at coordinate 62,150,744 of NC_134646.1, read as the reverse complement.
ATCTCTCATGTTATTGTCCACATCTGTGCATCCCCCATGACTCATATAAGGGGGCCCACATGTGAAAACTGTCATACAGTGATTTCATTTCCAATAGCTGATATATTTTAAAAATAGGTCAACACATCACACTGATGTCTCCTTAGGGCTTAGAAGCTCAATTATCCCCCTTCTCCCTGTCCTCACAACTGAACATGGGACTCAGTTGCAAACCAGAGATTAAGGTCTTTTAAGGGAACATGTAAATAAAAGTTTTCCATTCAGCAAAATTGATTTGAATTAATAGAAAAGGTTATTTTTTCACATCACACATTGACTGAAAAGGTAGAAATGTTTTGCTGGGTTTTTTCATTACATAGTGAATGATTAATATAAATTCAGACTACAAGTAATGGCAGTAGCAACTGATGAACTCACACTTTTAGCCAGATAAAACATATCTGCCAGCATACAGAGTACTTCCTGGGTTAGCGGAATTTTGGTATTTTTAATCCTAAACTTTGTATTAGAGAGCTAACAGACAGAGAGTTCAGAGGAACAACTCTGTGACTGAGATATTCATTCAGGAATCTTACATCTTCTCCAATTCTCTGTGACAGGCATCTGCATTCAGCACAGTGCTTATATACATGTACAAGTATATTCTCAAATACCACTGCAGTCAATGGGACTTCAGCGTGCAATTGCAAGTGCCTACTTGATAAGGGCTACCAGGTTCACCATCCCCTTGATATACATAGAAGTCTCTGTATTAATGCCAATTAGACTTTTTCAACATCTGCTCCTGCTAACAACATTTTTATTTGCATTTCACAGAGATATTATGAGCATAAACTTGCTGCTGTTTATGAGGAATTCATACAGAATAACGATAAAGACATCAGAAGAGCCTCTGGAAAAATAATTCCTATTTAAAGAGAAAAAATATTGTTACCTGAAGGTAGTTACATCTAATCTACCATGAGATAGTGTCCTGCTTTCAGCTGGGATAAGAGTTAATTTTCTTCCTAGTAGCAGGCATAGTGCTGTGTTTTGGATTTAGTAGAAGAATGTTGATAACACACTGATGTTTCAGTTGATGCTCAGTATTGCTTATGCTAGCCAAGGACTTTTCAGCTTCCCATGCTGTGCCAGGTGCACAAGAAGCTGGGAGGGGGCACAGCCAGAATAGTTGATCCAAACTGCCCAAAGGGCTATTCCATACCATATGACGTCATGCTCAGTATATAAACTGGGGGGGTTGGCTGTGGGGCAGTGATCGCTGCTCGGGAACTGTCTGGGTATTGGTCGGCGGGTGGTGAGCAATTGCATTGTGCATCACTTGCTTTGTATATTATTATTACTATTATTATGTTGTTGTTGTTATTATTATTTTACTTTATTTTATTTCAATTATTAAACTGTTCTTATCTCAACCCAGGAGTGTTTCTCCCTCTTACTCCTCCGATTCTCTCCCCCATCCCACCAGGGCAGGGGGAGTGAGCGAGCAGCTGCATGGTGCTCAGTTGCTGGCTGGGGCTAAACCACGACAGAGAGTAATAGATAAAAATGAATTTTTGAATGCTACACTCTCATGAGTCTACTATGCATGTGGATAGGAAAACAAATATGATGGGCAACTAGAACACCAGATTGTGTCTGTACGTACTCAAGCCTAGTGTGTGTTTTCTTTTGCCTGTGCATTACCGGTTGCAATGATCACCTTTGCTCTGAGAACCTCTGTGTTTGGCAATAGCATTTGGCAAAAACACCTGTTTGCATTTATTTTGTTCTACCCCATAGGGCTTTCCTTCTGCAAAAAAAAAGATTTTCTTCTCCATGGAGGTAGGGAAGGGAGAAGGATGGGAGGAGAGACAGAAGGACTGAGTTAAATGGTTGTGGTCACACCATACCTGTAAACATTTTTTTTATTTTGTAAATTGTCTCATTGTACAATTTCTGCCAGTCTCAATTATATTGTTAAAATAGATTTTTTTGTACCAGTTTGGTCGCCTGTAGGGGATTCCATTTATTAGGCTGAGGATTAGATTTATCTCTCAGAATCAAACTCTCTGAAAGTTACATATCTAGTCTAAATTCAACATCTGCATACTCTAAAATCAATGGAAAGAGCCAGGCACACTCAGGAGATTTACAACAATGATGTTTGGAAGATGGTTAATTGTTCTTTGGGACCACTGAGTTCTATCCACTGACTCCAGAAAGAGATTCTTCTGGTTATCTAATATACCTATATAAAAGATAGGTGAAATTAAATTGATTGGATAAAAGCTTTTTCTTTTTCCCTTAATTATCTGCTCTTTGAAAAAATATTATGGAGAAAACACAGACAAAATAGGTAGATTTTCCATGCAGTATTTTATCAGTGTCAACTGTTAAAGTATTAAAACAAAATTACATTCAGTGTTAAGTAAGGAATCTTTGTTTTCACATGTTGGCAAAATTAGGTTCTCTTACCTTCAAAGATGACACATAATGTGTAATTCTAGAACTATGAACCCACTAGGCATTAAGGTACCAAGCAGCAATGAAATTATTACAATTTGTGAATAGAAATGTCCAATGAATCCTTTTTCTTTTAAATGAAAGGAAAAAAAAAAAAAAAGCAACAACTCCTCTCTCAACAGGTGGCAGTGGAAACTGCTATTGTATAAAAAAAAATCATGAAAGATTTTGGATTAATTTGTTTCTGTATAGTTTACTAAGCGCAAACATGAATAGGACTATATCATTCAGATTGCCATGTTTAACTTTTGATAGCAAACAAAGTAAAATCAGAACATCTTGGAAGGATATTGGATCACAAAATACACACCAACTTCAGTTCTTTCAAGTGTGGACAAAGGACAGCCTGTATTTGAACACTGAAGTTTTGCATAGCTTTACATCAAGTGTGTATGTTTGGGAAAAAGGGAGCAGGAATCTCACTAACTCTAAATTGTGGACGACATTCAGGAAAAAGAGGAAAACCGTTAAAGGGCTGAAGGATTTGATCTGGATATTTAAGAACAAACAATAAGCACGCGTGTCTTTGCTTAACAATTACAAAGGACAGGGTAGGAAAGACTGTATTTAAGAAGTTTTATTATTACTTAGGGTGTGTCACCAGGTTCAGATATAATAGTTCAAAACTTCAGAGCTAAGTTTTGATTTACTAGATATGTAAAAATAATCTGTCAATAAAATATCCAATAAATGACTTTTTAGGCCCAAGTATACAGTCACATTGTCAGCTGGAAGACTGGCAGCTAAGACTTGCAGTGAACACCATATCCATTATCTGAGACATTTATAAACCATGATTTGCTACGGACACTGGGAGCTATACTTTAGGGCAGTCTTTTGTCCTTCAAAGGATGAACTCATGCCAGCCCTCTTTAACACTTACTTTTAATGTTGATTAAGTCTATAATTTTTCCTTTCTTAGAACAAGTTCTATCCATGCTATTGCCATCAAAGATTAAAAGGAGTCCATAGTGGCTCATTACCTTTTCAAGAAAATGTTTCCATCCAATAAAGCTCTCTGCATCTGTACTCCTGTCAAACAGTGGAATTAGATAGAAGCCAAGTACAGGCTGATGGTTCACAGTTACTCCTCTACTACTTTGTCTAAATAGCAACCCAATACTATTGTTCGCCGCTTCTCTTCCTCCCTTCATGCACAGAAATTAGTCAGGCTTTGTCGTGCTTCAGGGATGAAGGACAGAGTAATTTTTTTTTTTTCACTGTAATACCTGTAAATTAAAATAGTCTCTTTAAAAACCATTCCTGAATTTAGCTGCATTTGTTCTTTAATAATTCTTGAAACTGCGGTTACAACTCCAATGAATCCATGTTAGCACAGTCAAAGCATGCCAGCATTTCTAACGTACAGAACAGTAACTCATATTCAGTTCCCCACTGTAAGGATAAGGTTCTCTTATACTGAGGCACACAAGCTATACAGACCCTACACAGGGAAGCATACAGAAGGAGGCATAACGGTTAAATCTATACCAAGACAACTTAGCCACTATGGCTACCTTTTTCCCTTCAAAAGTAAACTTAGATCCTCATCCCCTCCCATAATTTGTTTCTTGCAGGAAGTATCAAATAGGTTTTCAAAGTGTTGCAAATATAAAATATTATCCACTAAACTATAATGATTGCTTATCTGTAGGACATAAACACTTCCAACTAAATGATGAATTCAGCCTCAAGATCTTTTCTTGCTTGTCCAACAAATGATTTACACAGAGTTTTACACACTAGTCTGTGGCTTTATTGGCGCTGCTGAAATAATGCACTTCTAAAAGTTATTGTACTGGCATGTAAACACTGCAAACAGCGATCAGTTGATTGAAAAATGCATAAATTGGAAAGACTTGAGAGCGATTTTTCATGAGTCTTCTTTTCACAGTAATTCTTATTTTAGAATAGGTTCTAACAGGATGAACACTTTTCTTGAAATTAGGATGGTAGCAGGTGCCTTCCTGTCAGGCTTGTTGAGTCTCACAGCATAGAGGCAGATTCCTGGTTATGAGCAAACTGGGACACAGTTTTGTATAACAAATCTGTTGATTCCGTCAAATGTAGAAAGAATTTTAGTGTATACTAAAAATAAAATTATAAAATGTAAATGCTGATGTCACTCTATTAAATTCTACAAAGGCAGACATATATGCACTTAATCTTATGTAGGCAGCATGAAAAAATAAACATGAGCTTTAAAAGGAAAGACAAGACTTTCACAGTTAGTGAATCTCTTAAAGCATTTGAGAGGCATCCAGGTATTTGTATTGCAAAAAACATTTCATATCACAAGGTAAGAAAATGTTCTTTTGAAATACAGTAAAAAGCTATTGTAAGAATAGAGTATATGAATATGCAGACAGGAAACTCTACCTTGTAAAATATAAAATAGGTAAAAATATATATTATGGGCTAAATTATATCTATTTAATCCTAAAAAGCAAGCAAGAGATTTTTCCAGCCTCCTACCTCATCTTTTAAAAACTATTAGGATGATACTTTATATCATCCCAAAATTCTTTTGTATGTTTGAATACAGAAAACATTTCACCATAGTATTATGAGACTAAATGCACTGATAATGTATTCATAATGTAAAATATGCACTTATATTGTGTAATGTGGCATTCAGTGGTAAGTGAATGAAATAGCAGCAATGAGAAGAACACAAAGAGGAGTATAATGCCACTTGTTCCATTTCAAGCCCCATTAACTGTGTCTGTTGCATTCAGTGAAGTCAACAGCAACACTCAGATGTTCATTTGTAACTCATAGTATCTTTGAATTTGACTGCTATCTTGCTTGCTTATGTTGTGGTTCTGCCATCAGTAAATTTAAACTTGTGAAGTTTTCATGTTTTAATGATAAATATTTCTGCTCATCTTCTGCTTCACTCCTGAAGGTAATATTTCCATCTGCCTCCTTCTAGAGGCAACAGAAAAAAAACATCTTTTTTCCACAGATGGTCAAGAAGTAGTGCAATTTGCATCTTAAATCCTGAAATTCTGCATCTTCATAACTTAATATAAAGAGTCCTCAAATCTCTCATTAGCCTAGAAAGATTCAGACTCCTCCCCCACTATTTCATTTCCAGCTGAGCATCCTATTACTAGTGGTGCTTCTACTTCAAGGCTCCTGTCCAGCTTAGAACATGGGTTTGGTCCCCTAATCTTGTTGAGACTATGGACATTTTTCAGCTTTGGTTGATCTGATAAACTAATTGCACTCAATAATTTTTCATCTGGTACCCTTTTTGGCCAGCTGATCACCTCAGTCACCTTGTTCATAGGTATTCACATGACGTTATTGAACTCAGAGGAGCTTGTAGAACCTCAAAAGCAAGACCAAATAAACCCTTTTCTTGTAGCTTTGGCATCATTTCATTCCAAAATAAGCATGGCTGATTCATAAGAGCTGAAGATTTGTCCTGTAGCTTCTATTAAAAGCTGTGCAGAAATTCAGACTCCGTACAGTCTGCTGGTTTTTATGACTACTGAATTCATACATAAACTTTGATGTCCTACATTTCACATCCAAGTCTCAGATACCAACCGATTACTGGGGTTACATCCCCCAGCACTCACACCCAAAACCCCAAATTCCCAGACTCACAGAAATTATTTCACTTTGGCATTTGGTCTTTTAGGTCTTAGATTTTCTGGTCTCTTTGCAAAGAAGAAAATCTTTACAAACTGATGACCAATTATTTCTAGTGAATAATATGAGTAACTGCAAGATAGGTAATTGAGTACAAGTTATTTATGCTTTTTACAGTAAGCAATATTTAGATGAGATGTAGAAACTGTCCTTGGAATACAGACTTCAGATCATGGATTTGAAGTTAAGAGTGACTTATCCACTAGGCTACTAGCTGGAGCTCCTTTGTCCAAGCTCTCATTTTGGCACTCAGTCAGTTTAACCACACAGACGCTGAGCAATTTGGTTTGTTTACTGTGTATCTTTGATCATTACTCTTCACTGGCACAGCTCCCTAGCAAAATGTTTGATCTCCAAATGACACTCTGGTCCAAAGCCATGAACTGACAGAACCTGTAACAGTAATAGAAGACAGTGATAAGATAGCAGAGGGTCAGATAATAATGGAAAATCATCTAAGGTACCATCTAATGGTAATTCCTTCTCCTAGGAATCACAGAAGCAATGAATTTGCTGGAAAAGCAAGTTTTTGCATACAAGAGGATAAGAGCAAAATAATTTATAAGTTAATTTATCGATGATCTGGATGAGGGGATTGAGTGCACCCTCAGTAAGTTTGCAGATGACACCAAACTGGGTGGGAGTGTCGATCTGCTGGAGGGTAGGATGGCCCTGCAGAGGGACCTGGACAGGCTGGATCAATGGGCCAAGGCCAACTGTATGAGATTCAACAAGGCCAAGTGCCGGGTCCTGCACTTCGGGCACAACAACCCCATGCAACACTACAGGCTTGGGGAGGAGTGGCTGGAAAGCTGCCTGGCTGAAAAGGATCTGGGGGTGTTGGTTGACAGCCAGCTGAACATGAGCCAGCAGTGTGCCCAGGTGGCCAAGAACGCCAACAGCATCCTGGCTTGTATCAGGAATAGTGTGGCCAGCAGGAGCAGGGAGGTGATTGTGCCCCTGTACTCGGTGCTGGTGAGGCTGCACCCGGAATGCTGTGTCCAGTTTTGGGCCCCTCACTACAAGAAAGACATTGAGGTGCTGGAGCGTGTTCAGAGAACGGCATCAAGACTGGTGAAGGGTCTGGAGCACAGGTCTTATGAGGAGCGGCTGAGGGAACTGGGGTTGTTTAGCCTGGAGAAGAAGAGGCTGAGGGGAGACCTTATCGCTCTCTACAACTACCTGAAAGGAGGTTGTAGTGAGGTGGGTGTTGGTCTCTTCTCCCATGTAGTTAGCGATAGGACAAGAGGAAATGGGCTTAAGCTGCGCCAGGGGAGATTTAGGTTGGAAATTAGGAAAAATTCCTTCACGGAAAGGGTGGTCAAGCATTGGAACAGGCTGCCCAGAGAGGTGGTGGAGTCCCCATCCCTGGAAGTGTTCAAAAAGCGGGTAGATGTGGCACTTCGGGACATGGTTTAGTCTAGTCTACCCTTGATTGGTTTAGTGTGGACTTGGTAATGTTAGGTTAATGGTTGGACTGGATGATCTTAAAGGTCTTTTCCGACCTAAACGATTCTATGATTCTATGATTCTATAATGCAATGCGGGAACCTGACCTGTAAGGGTTACTGGTAATACACGATCTTAGACTCTTGCAATTTTAATTACCTATATGGTCTCATTTTAGCAGAGCAGGGGGAAATTTAACTTCATTCGTTCTGCTTTCTTCTTTCTCCTTAACATACACTGTGGTTTATAATTCTGAGCTATCACCTTTCTTCTCGCCCTCTTACGTTAACACAGCTGCTACCCAAGATAAAGAGTATTTGTATGGAATACATAAAAGAAACACTATCTCAACCAAGAGGTTGAGATAATGAATATGAATGCACAAACAGCAACAACGATATTAATTTAAAAAAAATTAATATGAACTGCACCTTGCACTTTGCATGTTACCCTAATGATATCAGGAATTAAAATATTTTATTCTTCTTATCAGCAAAGAAATGAAGAACAAATGCAAGCACATTATTTCATCCAGTGACATTTATATCCCAATGATATTCTAGTTTTAGATTTTGTTTAGAAGCATTTTTTCTCATACCTGTAGTTTTCTCAAGCTCAACCTAAATTATGATTTTCATGTTATCCATTCTGTGCAAGTGTAGCCAAATTTTTTCCAGGTAGGAAGGGAAACAAGGCATAGAATCCAGCTGCTTTGTAAAGCTGGGTAAATGGCAATGTTTGAAACTCAAAGATTGGTTTTCTAGGCTTTTTCTAGACAACACAGTGGCACTAATAAATAATGTATCAAGAACACCTTGTATTTTTAGCTATGTGCAAAGTTGTGCCCTTCATGCAAACTTACATATATAACTTTTTGCAAAGCAATAATAAACCTCTTCAAGTAGAAGGCTCAAACATCTGAGCAACTTTGCATTTCAGGATCTTTACTAAATTAATGGTATCTATATACACACTATCAACTGCTCGGTTTCGAATAAATCAGTCTGTGTCTTGTAGAACATCCACGTATGTACCACCCAATTTGCTAAATTAAATGTGAAATAACCTCGGGACTCCTAGTGCATAATAACTCAAGTATAGTTTAAGATAGGCCAGACAGAAGCTTTGTTAGCCGTGATCTGGCGAGAGATCCTTTGGGCAGGGTTCCCCCCTCTGCGCCCGTGTTCTCTGCCAAGTGGTTGCAGAGACCCCACTTACATACTGTTTCAAAGAAAGGAAAAGAAAGGAAAATCATTCTAATGTTAACAAAGCCAGGTGTGCACTCATGGGGCAGAGGGACTCCAGACAATCATTTATAGGTTAATAAGGCCAAGTACCCATGCCTGGGAGGGTTGGACTGCTTAGGGGTCTTGTTAACTGCCACAGCTGATGCTGTAGAGAGATGGCTCCTGGTGGAGCCTGCAGGAGCGGTACATCCAGTATTACCTCAGCTGGGAGGTGGGGGAAACCAACACAGACTACTAGCTTTTAGACGAAAGGAATTTTCCTTTTGTTAGGATAAACTTAGCCAGATGTCTCAAAATAATATTAATAATTTTCACCGCACCTGTAAAGTTAGTTTTTATTGGAAGATTCGTGACAAATTATAAGGATGATTTTATCATGAGAAAGAGACAGATGTAAGGAAAAAGATATCTACTAGCATAAAAAAAAGGTTTACAAAGTTTGAAAGCTCTTCCTGAACAGCATATTAAGTAAAAATTAATTTTTAAATATCTTGTATATTTTATCTTATTTTTTAAAAGTATTTAAATGTGGACAAATTTGGTTGTAAGTATTAAAGCTTGGAAATTTTTGTATTCTATTTTTGTATTATGCTGACTGTAGAATAAATCTTGATACTGCGATAACTAATATCCTTATCAACTGATCCTGACAGATCAAATGCAGCTTCCATTGCATGAATTACAGTAATCTTCATTAGCAGTTTGTTTCATTTTCAAACACAGTTCCTTGCTCTCTCTCCAGTTGTTTTAGGTAATCAGAATGAAGAGATGAAAAAGAGAAGCATTGAAAAAAATCCCTTAGGATAATCCTGCCATTCCAGGTGTGTACAAGGAGGCAGAATTAAGTCTCTCTTAACTTTACTTCTAAACAACCCATGCAGTTGTGCTAACAATTTTATGTTTGTTAAGGCAAACGCCTTGACAGGAATATGTATGATGAGTTCATTGGCATATGCATATAAAGCATATAAAGCACTAAGCTTTATAGTCATATATATAGTCATCTAGTTTATAAGCTTTGCATCTGACAAGTAAGCATGGCATGATGCTGATTTTTTTTTTTTTTTGCATTAGTGACAGAACAACTGCTTATAACTGTGTTTTGTAAAAACAGGCTCGGGGCTATTAGTAGAATATATATGTGATACAAACATCTACCTTTTAAGCCTATTGTTATTATTATTATTTTGTCTATTGGAACTTGTATTAATAATACTTTTAAAATTTATTTATTTAGTGAGATATCAACCTGTATGAACAATCTGTTGGCTTTTTACTTAAAAATGAACAGATTTAGTTTGTTCCGCATTATGGTACTAGAACGGATCCCATTTGAAAAACAATATGGCACTCTGCCCAGACTGAGGTAGAATTGGTTGGCATTTAGAGATTACTCAGTCAGAACATTTTATTTAAAGTTTACATATAAATTTACTAATGTAATTTTCTACATAGTTTCACATACCCATTTTGACTGTTTCAAACATGAGATTTGGACTACTTTGAAACCCCAAGTACAGGCTGATGAATGTTTAGTTGTTGTTCTACTTCAGTCAGTATTCCAAGACAGACAGACTGGAATATGTGACTATAGGTTTCAGTTCCTTTCTGTGTGTGTGTGACAAGAACTCTTTAAAAAAGTTTCTACGAAATACTATATTCCCACCTCATTATCCTCGTGAAAGTATACACAAAATGGTCTCACAACTGACGGGGAATCATTGTCTGCAAATGACATATTTTGGATTCTTTCACAGGTCTTCTTGCCTGCCTCACTTCCAGCCTTTATTATGATTGTGAGAGTTATGAGGCTTTTCTCTGGTTTTCGCTAGCTTGGAGCCTACAGATCTATTGCTTTCCCCATGTTCAAAACAAGCAGCTGCAGTGATTTTTATTCTTTATTCATTATAGTCTTCTCCAAAGGAGTAGCAGTTTCAACCTGTGACAGAGCTATAAAGTAACTACAATATCTGTCTTGCACAAGATTTTTACTTATATCATAATGACCTAAGTAAGGGAGTGAAGAGAGAGAAAAGCAGTGTCTGGAAAAATGGAAATCATTTGAAAAACTCCTTTTAAAACTGGCATTAAAAAGATTTGGAGAAGGAATCTGTTGTCAGAACAAGGTTGGGGATTTGAGGGAGAGGGACCGTTGGGAGCTACCACCGATGACTGGTCTGAAAGAACCAAATACCCTGAATCAAGTCTTTTTATTAGAAGGTGGAATTTATACTATCTGACTTCTGTGGGAACACAGAAGAAATCTGCTGTATTCAAATTTGATTCACCCACAAGAGGCTAAGGGTGCAATTACATTAGTGTTTGAGTTTGCATCAGCAGTGTACTTCTGAATGTACTAACCACCTGCACTTACTGTGTTTTTAAGTTACATTGTGGAGTGGTCTTGGAGCAAACACATGCTTTTCTTTCCGATGAAACTGGACAAGAAGATATGATCCAAGAACAAACTTACTGCATGCCAACCATTCAGTCCATGAGATCAGACTAAAGCTAGTCCAAAATAAACCCTTTTGTCTGAATACGAAGCCCTCAGTACCGTTTCACTCTGCAAATCTCTTGTAGGCAGAATTATTGCTAATGCAGACATAACTGAGGTGAGAAAGGTCAGCTCAACTTAGCAACACATTCTCCAAAAAGCTTTGTTAGTCACATGTACTTTTGGAAAAAAAGCAATTCCAAATCTCATGGCATTTTAAAATTGTTATTGAATCTGAGATGGGCAGTTAATAATATACTGGTTTACAAATTTGGAAGCTGGAGCTCAGTAAGTTAACTGGCTCATTAACATTGTAAAGGCATTTCTGTGGCTGAGCTGAGAATTAACCTACTTCCAACTCCCACTTGTATAGACAAGGAAAAAGTTGTAGACAGTTTTACCACAACATTACAGAATCAAATCTTTGTTATGCAAAACATAAGTCATGGATTAGTAAGGCAAACACATTTCTGCTCCACATACAAAAGGCAGAAAGATATAACAGATATTCTGCCTCAAATATACATACAGACCTCCAAAAATTAGAAAAAAGACTACTAGGTGTCATGACATAGTCATCTTTTAATACTCCAGGAAGGGAGCAAGACATAAGTAGACCTTTTACTTTTGCAGCCCCAGAGCCATCTGGCTGTCTGGCATTTGGAATCTGATTCAGACTGGTTTAATATAGATCCAAAATATTATCTTCTGTCCCAAGTAGTGAAGAAGTATGGCAGGGATAAGGAATGAGAAAATCATTCTAGCCTGAAAAGATCCACAAAGCCTAGTCAAAATACTGCCTCTGGACAGATTTTAGCCTCTTCAACCCCAGAAATAATCTCTTTACAGAGTAAATATTTAAATGTACTGTATTCTATGCAATAGAACTGTTAGCAGCTTTCAGTTTCTGAAGATAAGAATACATGAGAACAGCAACTGCCATGCTACAATAAAAAGATCTTTGGTTCACCTGTAACACCAAAGTTGATGCCCTTATGACTTTAGCTAGGAGGGTATCAAATGAAGAAAGATTTGCTCTGAGAAAGAGTGCAGTGATTACACATATCCGAATGTATCCTTCAGTCAGTGAACAGGTATTTTAACATTTCAACTAATGTTGAAAATTCCTATTCAGAACACAGGTTAATAATGTGTTACCTAGAAATAATGACCCAGGATAAAAAGACGCATGCTAAAAGTTCTTAAAGAATAAGTCATTTCACCCACTAAAAGCAAACCTAAAAATGCGTAATAGGCCCATTTCATAAATTGTGCCATAAAACACTAAGTATAGGAGTGCAGCATGAACAGTCAGCAATACTCAAAGCAAGATGGGCTACAACATTTCTGTTTGTAACCTAGTGATATATAATAGACCACTCATGTCCTGAAAGAATTAGATCAACTGACACTGTGCACAGTGAGAGAAAAACTCATTTGTTAAGGAGGATGATTTTTCAGGGAGCATCTGTCCTAGAGACCATGTACTGCACAGTTGTGTGACATTCACACCTTGGACATTTCCTTGTTTTCTTGCCATTAACCTCCCCAAAAATGTAATTCCTTAAATTCTACCCAAGTAAGATTGTCTACCCAAGATTTGAGACTGAATAAAGGTGATATACAAGGAGAAAAATAAGTGACAGTTCAGGAATTGCTATATAGTTAAGTCCCATTCTTTAAGCAATCTTCAGAGAGTTCCCTTTGGCTCAGCTGGTTGTCTGAAAAATTCAGAGTGGTGAAAGTAACAAACAGAAAGTCAGTAGCTACATATGGAAAGAATTTTGCAGCAGAGACAGACTCCAGTTCTCTGGGCAACTCATAAGCTTCTTCATTCTGACACAGTCCTTCCTCTTCTTCTGTACCTTTCCAAGTTTTCTAAATATCTTTCAGGATCTATAATTAGTGAAGCCATAGGAAGAACCGCCTTCATTACCATTCCCCAGGAGCATTTCTTCCTACCTTTAAACTTGCTTTGAGCAGCGGACAGTAAGTGAGGAATAGGGACTCATGCTAACAATGTAGTAAAACAGAAGGCTGAAAAGCATTTCCATGAGAGAGCACCATCTCTCCTGTACATTGAAAAAGGGGTCCTATCAAAGAAAAGGTATGACATCATGTAACAAAGGATCCATATCATGGGAGCTCAAACCACACAACAGAGAAAAAACTATTGTATCCTCTCATCTCCTCACTGAGCGCATTGAGGAACAGGTATGCCTGCAGAGAGTGCTCAGAAGAGAGGAGCAATCTAGAAGGTGAGGGATAACTGCTTGAAAACAGTCTGTAAGAAAGGAAAGGAGAAGCATCAGGAAGCTGGAAGAGTGAACATCATTTTCTCACCATCAGAGCTCCTGGGAGCAAGCATGGCACCTGGGGTAAATGTAATCAAGGTTCAGCATACTTGAATGAGTACTTGGATCCTTCCCATCCACATTCATAGAAGCTATTTTTCTTCTAGAGCAGCTAATTGGCTAAAAGCAAGAGTCAGCTATTCCCCTGTAATTTACTGCATTGCAGCACAACTGACATTTGATCACAAAGGATTAAATGAAGGTCATATCATCCTTATGATATGACTTCGAAATCATACTAACATTCTTTTCAAAAGCAGAAAAAATTAATTCATTTTCTTTGTGCAAGCATTCTGTATTTAAGTATGTGGAACTTAATTTTAGCTATTCATTCCATGACATTTGAATAGTTTATAGTTATCTCAATGCATTGCGGAAGTTCCTGATTTTTCCTGTTCAGGTCTCCTATTCAAAGAAAAAGAGGAATCTATCTAGAAGGCATCCACTCCATTTCCATACTCCCAGCTACTTTTATATCCGTATTAATGTTATAAAGAAAACAAAACTGATTTCCTGAGATTGCATCTGAAGCTACTTTCTAATAACATTTTTTTACACACATTTAACCAAATATTGTGATGTGCAGCCTTGAGTCTAACCTGTAAAATCAATTTCTTCTAGGCTCAGGGCTCCCCCAAGCAAACACATGATCACAATAAAAAGATACTAACCCTGAGGTACTTGAACTGTGTTTGCATTTAGTTTTCTGTCTGAAAAAAAAGAACTTGTAGAATTCAAAGTGGCAGCTAGGAAAAAATGTATCTTAGGTGTCAAAATACACAAGCAAAAAGGATGGAAAATGGTTAACCAACAGATAAATTACCTTTTTTTGAAGTCAGCTACAGAAGATACAGGTATGGGTCTTCAAAGACAATGAAGTCTTTGCTTTAATACCTGTCTATGTTTAATTTCAAATACAAATTATTCACCAGGGATGAGATTCTCTCCAGGCATCTGCAGGAGTTATTTATTGTAGCAATTGAATTCTGACAAACTGTGAAACACTGCAATGTGAGTATCAGAGACAGAGTATCAGAGACAAGATACTATCCATCAGTTGATCAGTAATACCATGTGAAAACAAACCTAACTCTGAGTCAGTAGAGATACTGAAAAAAGAGGGCAGTAAGAAACAACCATTTTGGAGTCAGCCTTCAAAGACAGTAGTGTTGGCAAGTACGTACTTTATCTCCATGGAAATGTCACTGCAGATGAAATAGAAAAAAATTCCTAGAATTTTGTTATTTATTTCGGTTCAATGGTTTATGAATTTCTATAGATGGCTTCCTGATAGGGAAATGTCAAAAGTTATAAGCCTTGCAACAATAGTTGTAAGCATTCAAAAAGACTGTCAAAGTATCCTTACACAAAAAGAATGTGTTAATATCAAACTAATACTGAGATACCTTATGTCTAGGAAATATTGCCTTCATGCTATGTTGCAGTCATTTTGACAGGATAAATAAATAGATGATTCCCTGTACCCGCTGAGAAATCAGTGTAGAGTGAATTGGTTTAAGACAATTTCACAGAGTCATTTATTTATGAACCAGTCTGTAGGTACACCGTAAGTATTAGCTACAGCTTGGAGGTCTGAATTTTGGTCTTCATTTTAAAATAAGTTCAGAAGAGCTTTACCCTCGGTCCTTGCCTCCCCCTGACAACTTTAAAGCTCACCAGGGCAGATGGCAAAACATTTTGCTTCCTAAGCTACAGTTTTAGCTTAGGTTATCAGCATTCAGTCAAACAGATATAGTCAAGTATCTAGATCCAGGAGAAGTAGTAGCAATATCCACAAGTACCTGATGAATGCCTACAGTGCGCTACCAACCCTCCTCTCTGCTCTTCAATTTAATGTCAGGTTAACAGACTGCTTAATGAGTACAAGGGATCAACACAATCAGTTATGTCTGAATCATCTACGTGGAGGAAGGAGACAAAAGTGACTTGTGTTTTTCAACCATCCTTTGTTTGTTAAAAAGAAAGGTGATTCTCTGTGTCTATTGCTACATAGCCAGCACTTCACTATCAATTTTATATAAAGGTCATTTCAAGTATAAGGAGATTGCTTTTTTAGTGCTTTTATAGACATTTGAAAGTATATGAAGAGGTGGACAAGTACTGGAAGATTGAAAACTCTTTGTTACCCTGTAAATGAGTTTGGTAGGAAATAGGAAACAATTCACAGAAAAAAAAAAAAAAAAGCTAGTAACAGTCTGAGAACAAAAGCACCTAGATTAAATAGCTCTTGGACTATTGTTCATAGAGATTTGTGTTGCTGTAGGACCCATCCTCAGGACCTATCTGAATTCGGATGGGTTAGTGGTTTTCAGGGCTTATATGCTCAAGCCTAGGCTTCAGTTAAAAGATGTGAAAAGCAACAGCTTAAAGCTTGAACGCAGGTTCAGTCTGAGGTTTAACATGCAAATATAAATGCTGATTCTTTTCACAGTGTTTAGTCAATTCAACACCTCCTGTTTAAATTGTCAATTTTTACTTGCTTCATTTAGTATCCTGGTCTCTGCTGCTAGCCTTTATATTCTAGAACATCTTTTATTTCTGACGTTTTCCAGCAGTGTTAGGTATTTCTTGCTAGTTGTAACTTCAACAGCCAAATACCACTGAAATATATTTTAGCATACAGATCAAATTCCAATATATACTGCTTTTAGTTAACATTAAACAGTTATCAGAGAGGAGAAATACAAGTATGCAGAAAGTATCTTCTTTTTTTCTCTTTCTAAATCCCAACCTTTCATTTTTTTTTCTCCCTCAGCACCTAACAAGTAAGTACAATGTAAAAAGCAGTTGCAGTCACTAACTTTCCAGAAGACCTCATCCTAATAATTAAAATGCCATCCAGAAAATGCTGGTCTTAGGTTCTCCACAGCCTGAGGAGATTGACACCCTGGTAATACCCTCAGAGCTACATGCTAAGCAGTGTCATCCAAGCAAGAAGAAAGGGAAACATAGGAACTAAGTTTACCTCCTGTCTGACCAGTGCTTTACCCACAAAATATAACAGTACCACCACTACTGTCCTTTCATCATGTTTTAAAACAAAACAGTAAGCCCTGTTCATGTTTGTAAGAATGGCTGCAGATGCCTACTCTAAGGAGTGATTTTGGGATCTCAGAGGGGTGGAGGTGCTTTCTCAAAAGCCCTTTTGCTCTGCAGAGAATGGTAGGGTTTCAAACACACCTTTTTGTGCTTTTTGTTTTGACTAGCTATAAGAGACTTGGTATGTAGGTTTTCTCTCTGCCCACAGCCCATCTCTAGGTACCTAGCTCACCACATTTGAGAGCCTCATCAGTTAACAGAGGGAATAAATAATTCTAGAGGTCAAGAGCCTGCAAGGTATACTTTGTAATGTATAAATTATAGCTAAGGCTTTCCTTCAGGATTTTCAGGAATCAGACCACTTACTTTTTCAGTTCTACTTTATGTGTTGAAATGATGACAAAAGGATTTCAAATAGCAGCTACCCACTGGGAATTTATTCTCTTCTGGTATAATACAGAAAAACTGATATTATGGTTTCACATGTAAACAACAAGCTCGATTCACTCACAATCGGTGTCAGAGATGAAATAAAAATTACCCAAGGCAATGAGGTACTACAGCTTACTGATTCATCTTCTCCACTAGCATTCAGAAACCATACCAATCTTTTCACAAAATATAACATTTTTCTTCTGTACTAAAAGATTGTTTATGTAAATGTCTATTCACTAATTTACAGATTTATCTGAACATACTGCATTATAAGATCTGCTAGTATGATGTTGGAGAATCAACATTTCATATGAGTCACTTCTTCATATTTCTTTCAGAAAGTATTAGAAGAGAAAACCTGATTGGTTAAAATTCCCTAGTGTTTCCCAAGAGTCACAGGGTATAAGACCTTCAACAGCACAAAATGAAGTTCAGAAGTAGAGGAAAGAGACTTTAATTTCTATGAATCTGTTAATATTATTTTCATCATTATAATGAAGATAAACTGGACATATATTTTCTAGCTTAGAACACTGATATTGGTATAATGAAACCGGAACAATTACAAAGTG
Organism: Pelecanus crispus; assembly: GCF_030463565.1. NCBI lineage: Eukaryota > Metazoa > Chordata > Aves > Pelecaniformes > Pelecanidae > Pelecanus > Pelecanus crispus. Next base: position 62,132,962 of record NC_134646.1, on the reverse strand, counting down.
ATATTAGAAAAAAAAGGGATTTTCATATTGGAACAAAGAGCGTTAAAATCTCAACAGCAGCACTATGTATAGTATAGCACAGATGTTAGAGACGTGTTTCATAGAGCATAGGAACCTCATTTCATAGCATTCAAACAATTCATTCACAAATTTGGTTTAGAACTTGCTTTTTAGATAGTGTCAAACAGATGTAATGCATGAAGTGACCTCTCTGAAGTGCATCTGGTTTGAACTAAGATCAGGTCTCCTTGATTCCTCTTAATCTTTTAACACTTCTTTTAAATTTACAATTTAGGTCACTAACTTTAAAATAAAAATTATGGAATCATAGAATCATTTAGGTTGGAAAAGACCTTTAAGATTATCAAGTCCAACTATTAACCTAACACTGCCAAGTCCACCACTAAACCATGTCCCTAAGCACCACATCTTTTAAATGCCTCCAGAGATGGTGACTCCACCACTTCCCTGGGCATGCTGTTCCAATGCTTGAGAACCCCTTCAGTGAAGGAATTTTTCTTAATATCCAACCTAAACCTTCCCTGGTGCAAGTTGAGGCCATTTCCTCTTGTCCTATCACTTGTTACTTGGGATACAAGTCTAATCCATTTATATAATCTACTGTGCCAAAACAACAGTGCTCTACACTCCTCATCTTGATACCATAATATCTAACATATGAAAACACTCCATTAGAAATATATACATGCTAAAAAACCTGAACCTTTTCATTAAATCTCATTTATAGTATCAAGTTATACAAAATCAGTCAGCCACAAACAGCTTAAGTATAAATTTGTAGCTGTTTGAAAACATTAATTTGTGTATACTTATTGTGCATTATTGTTGTGTATACTTATGTGGTATAGTTGTACTTACAATATTAAGTACCAGGGCAATTCAGACATAATTTACTACTATTATCCACAGAGTTTTCTACTTGTCAGATACTATCTATATAAGCACATACAAATCTTCTATATTTTTTAGAACATATTTTTGAATAACATTTAACTGTAGAATCATAGAAAATAAGGCTAGAAAGGACCTTAGGCAATCATAAATTGTGCCCCAAAGAGAAATAACTATACACAGACTCTTAAAAATCATGAGTGATATTCTATAACTAATCACATTCCCTGTGATTATTGTACCATCTAGCAGCTTGATTTTGGATTTTAATGCATATATATAAGACGAGTGTAAACATGCATATGTGCCTATGCACAGCTGGTGGAGAAAGATTCTGATGGAAATGCTCTTGATTTTATGAAGAGTTCCCAGTTCCTCTATCTACTGGAGAGAGAATTCTCTTTGCCAGTTCATGGGATGATAGTTTGAGTTCCCTGTGAAGATTCTGACAGGATTCATTCATATGAAATTTATTGCACAAACACAGACATGTCCTATCACACCTTACTTGTCCTCTTCTATTTGCTTCTTTCAGGTATTATTCAGTTATATCAGTTAAATCTAGAACCAAGTGACCAGGATTTTAAAACTCAAGGAAACCTCTTTGTGTGTGTGTGTTTTAATATGTTTCTCAACCAAAATCAAAAGAAGGGTAAAAAAGAGCTACATTGATCAGCTATTTATATAGCTGCTATGTAATTTTCGCATAGCTCACTTAAGAGTCACAAGCAGAGTAGTTATCTGTCTGCAGGACTGAAGGCAGTTCAGGTTATTCTGGTATTTAACACTTTGTAATTTCACAAAAGAATTCCAAGAAAATACCCTAAGAGGTACTTGGTACCCTTCAGGATTGAAATCCAACTTTTCTGTATTCAGTGACCTAGACAGAATACCTAAGCAAGAGAACTCTGTTAATTTTTTTTTTTTTTTTTTTACATTAAAGTTCTCCAGGAGTGTAAAGTTATATTTCTGTACATGTCTAGATCCACCTCAGTTATCACAGGCATTTAGATGCACAAGGCTCTCTTAGGACAATCCAGTATGTTCTCTGAACATGAACCCTACAAAAATAGCACCAGGTATTTTCTTTTAATTAAATAGTGATAGTGCAGCTCCCTTTATATGATAGTTAATTATCAAGATTTTAATAAGCCAAATACAATTTCCTTCCTGCCTAAAGGTATACCAACCCACAATTCTCACATCTCAAAAAAGTGCAAGGGTAATGGTCCAGTACTCTTCTGTACTTGACAGAAAAGGCATTGAAAATTCTGAACATTTATTTCTGGTGCCTAAATAACAGACCTATTTTAATAGCTTGACTGAGCTCAGTTTAACCTGCTTTTATAAATTTGGGTTTATATCCACATGTCTGGAGAAAGAATTGTGCATTTAACTTTTAGGGTTTAGTCAGTATAGGCATTTCATCCCCCAAAAGAAATTCCACATTCACTGGAAGAAGCCTTCTTGAGTGAATGTACAGTATTTCAGCACTATATAATACCTCATTGCAGGAGTTCTTGGAAGTGTCTCTGAAAGTTATGTTTCATCCTCAAAACTCATTCTTTACACAGAAATCTCATGAAAAATACTGCACTCATAGTAGCTCAGGTAATGATTTTTAAAGCATGAGGAAGTTCAAAACAACTATATGCTGCAGCAATTCCTTATCATTGTTAAATTTTGCTTAGCAACAACAACAACAAAAATTTTGCCTATTAAAAAATTGAATTATTGAGTACTTTGTACAGGGTATTCTACAAAGAGACAGGCTTCTAGACTCAAACACCTAAAACCTATCTGAGTTCAAAGCATCACCGTTAAAGTCTTCCAGTCTGTTAATGGAAAGACAGAAGCATTTCTGGATCACCTTCATTTGGTGATCCAGAATTTATGGAACCTGAAGTGTTTGTGCTAATTTAGTGGAGTGAGTTTGGCTTCTGGCTCCTCGAGTTACACTCCATAACTGTAAGTGCCCTATTGCGTATATCTTAAAATACATCATATATCAGCTGAGGCAGCCAATAGTGATGCTGAGGACATATGTCTTAAATCTTGCCATTTTCTGGACATGTCTTGGTTATGTCTATCTCTGTGCAGGTCTTAAATCCCTTTTTTCCCAGCTAAATAAAAAGCAATGGCCAGATTTTTCAGAATACCCTCTCTCGCAGAAATCAACATCAGTGTAGCTAAAGCATTCACCTAAGAAGAAGATTGTCTAACTTCAACTCCTTGCAAGAAATTGTTTCAGAGAATGAAACATATATTTTCAGCCTTTCTGTAAGGTTTTCTAAGTATCTTGCTTCAATCTCAATGGCAAAATGCAGATTTTGGGGGCTGAAGCAGGAGGTGGGTTTAAACACAATCTGCATAAACAGCAGCTGACATGAAAAGTAAAATCCAGCCCCTCTGCCGAAGACCACGGGCAGCTCTTACCTTGGGGCCAACCCAACAGAACTGTTCAAACCTCACTGGCATTTTTGTGGTTTTGTGCTACTAATGTCATGAACAACACAGCAAAGGTAACTTGTAATATGAACATAAGATGTAGAAGCAGGAGCAATGTGCAATGTGTAGTGACTTGTCACATGTAACAGGTTTCCATACCCCTCTTTCCAGTAATACTCACATTAATACAGCTTTCACTAATGCATTACAGAGCTCTTGTGCAGAATAAATCTTAGTGGGAATTTCTCTGGCAATACAGGCTAAACAAAAACAACAACAATAAAAAAAGCCAGGGGGACATGCAGGAAAAATTTACAAAGACTTTCAGTTTTCCAAAGTATAGCAAGATTTTTTTGTTTTCTTAGTACCCTCTTGATAGCAAGTCCCCTGAACTGTTCATGTTTCCTATGATATTGTTCACCTAAATCTCCAGTGCATTATACACAGACATGCATAAACACAAGCTTACTGCAAAATGCTCCATGGAGACCCCCAGAAACTAGGCGGCATTAGAGCCGCCACTGGTTTAGTCCCTGGATGGAGCAGGGAATTTGACCAATGGCTCATCCTATAGTTAGGTGGTGAACAAAATAAAAAGTCCCCAGGTACAGCTATAATATAGTCAGAGAGGGGCTGTGAGAGGAAAATGAAGCACACAAGAATGACTTTTCTCTGTAAGGAAGTGAGGAAGACAAAGGGTGTCTTGTCCAAGTCTCAGTTTAGGGTTGAGAGAAGGGGAAAGCCCAGAGCTACAAAGGAAATAACGATAGAGAAGAGCTGTCAAAGGAAATTGGGGATCTTTAAATAACTAACATTTTGTTTCCAGATGAATCAAAGGGCACTGGCTCCCTTATGGCTCAGCCTAGGGTGAGGATGAAGATTAAAGAGAGGGAATGCTTAGAGCTACATACATTGCTGGGGACTGGAAAGAATTATTTACAAAGAGCCAAGGGCTGATGCTAGAACTCTCCAGTGGAGAAAATTCGGTTCCTGGAGGGAGAGGGATCCTCTGGGGTATGATAACCTACATATGGTTAGAGATGGGGTTCAGAGCAAGAAAGCACACAGCTACAGCTAAAGGGACTCTGGAAAAGGGCTGCCAGAGGAGATGGAAAGCTGCTGGAAGAAACATCCCTGAGGAATTTTTAGCCTTAGGAAGGGCAAAGGTACCTTGCCCAATGCTCAGCATAGCATTTGGGTTGCGGGGAAAAAAAAGCCCAGAGCTACATTTGCAGGGGGATTGTAGAGTGCCTTTCAATGTAAACTAAGGGCTGATTCTAATATTCTTTTGTGACTATGCCTTCTCTAGACAAGATAACTTTTCAAGGACATAATGATGCTGTGCCACTGGGGCAAGGGAACTGCCACAAATATCTGAAAACTTTCATAATAGCAGATGATGTACATCCTACTGAGATCAGAGTTTAAATTAAGAAGTGTCCTGGTTTCGGCTGGGATAGAGTTAATTCTCTTCCTAGTAGCAGGCATAGTGCTGTGTTTTGGATTTAGTAGGAGAAGAATGTTGATACACTGATGTTTTAGTTGTTGCTAAGTACTGCTTATGCTAGTCAAGGACTTTTCAGCTTCCCATGCTCTGCCAGGTGCACAAGAAACTGGGAGGGGGCACAGCCAGAATAGTTGATCCAAACTGCCCAAAGGGCTATTCCATACCACATGATGTCATGCTCAGTATATAAACTGGGGGGGGTTGGCCGTGGGGCAGCGATCGCTGCTCGGGAACTGTCTGGGTATCGGTCGGCGGGTGGTGAGCAATTGCATTGTCCATCACTTGCTTTGTATATTGTTATTACTATTATTATTATTATTATTATTATTATTATTATTATTATTATTATTATATTGTTATTATTATTATTTTACTTTATTTTATTTCAATTATTGAACTGTTCTTATCTCAACCCAGGAGTGTTTCTCATTCTTACTCCTCCAATTCTCTCCCCATCCCATCGGGGTAGGGGGAGTGAGCGAGCGGCTGCGTGGTGCTTAGTTGCTGGCTGGGGCTAAACCACGACAAGAACGCAGATATTGCATTTAGTAACTTTAGGACAATACTATTCTGGTTGAAAGTAGAGCTAACATTTACAGCAAAAAATCATGTATGTAATTGATGCTTCTTTCCTGGTTAAACTGTTGGACTATCAAGTCTCCAGCAGATGTTTCTGGGCCTTCTAATTCTGCTTCTATAGAAATACAGTAAGATTGGGAAGCAAGTAAGCAAAGCAACAAAATAGCATCTGTAACTGAAGAAATAGTGACCTGAAAGAAAGAGCCATTTTGTAGTCACGTCATGGCAGGATCCTACAGGCTTATTCTGGTACCCCTGTCAGTAAGATAGTTGGGGACATATTTAAAGGAAGGAGAAATGACATAGGCTTCCTCCATGGTAGAGCAGGAGTGGTGAAAATAACACAGTGGATCTGACCGGCACCTGATTAATCTACAATCTTTTCTGAGAAATTAGAAACTCTTTAGACAACCATACATTTTTGTCAAAGAGGAGACTATTTTGCCTTAATTAAATAGTGTACTGTTTCTGGGATTGATTCAATTTAAGCTTTTTCTTGAACCATAATATCATTTATAGTACTGCAGATGAATCACCATTTTAAATCCTTTCTCCCTAGTGATTTTAGATAAAACACATAAAAATTACAGGTTTTTTACCCACTATCAACATATCTTCTTCCTATATATTGCATTATTTCAAAGAGCTTTGCTATTGCCATCTGAACATCACTGGATTTCTAATTAATTTTCTTCTGTCTTTTAAAAGTGATGTTTTGCTACATAAAGACAGTGATAAATTTTGGACCATGATTGCTAGAATTTTATGAAAATACTTTATTGGTAGCAACTTGGCAGTCCCAATCCCTGAATCAATAGTAAAGTGACTCATGCGTCTCGACTTCCTCTTTGAAAAGGCAGTGCAGACTATTAATTTGTTGGTGCTGCAAGTTGTGAGCACTCATGCATATGGAAAGGACATTCAGACACACATGAGCAGATTATATTCCTGGGGAAAGCATAACACTTTAGCCTTATTCAGAGCATAGAAGTGATCTGAATTAAATTTAGCCCATAAAAACATCTACATATTTTTTTAATACTAAAAAAGTCTTTAATACTAAATAATGAGTAGGAAGGACTACTCTCTGTTACTGTTTCTGTACCTTAATTCAAAAGGGTACAAAATGTATTAAGTTTGTGCATTGTTGTGATTTCAGGTTCAACTGCAGAATGGAAATCTATGAGAAAAAGTTTTAAGCATTTTTCTGTTTCTTACCAGAAATACCAGCTGAGTACTAGTTTTCATAAATGGATGGAGGAAAACTATAATCCTATGTATTCTCAAAATGGCTACAACTTAACTTTTCCTACAATTTAAGTAGTAGTTACCATTATGTCTTGGATTTGACTTCAATGGTTTTGGGATAAAAAGACAATGTTTTATTATATGCATTTTTAACATGCTTTGACTGACTACTAAAAGCAGTTGTGTATCTCCAACTCTGGAAGGCACCAACAGATGTAGATAAACAAAATTACATAAAACAAATACACGATTCTTAGCATCTATTCTACTCATCTATGTATAATGATTTATGCTTCCAACAATTTTAATGAAAATGGGCCAGATTCTCAAATTTTACCATTGAAGTCAAAACAGATTCAGGCAGATACAGGACATTCCACTTCAGGATCAAGCTATGTACTAGAAAAATACTAAATTAGTCTATGGACTCTTAGGTGAATTTGTTAGATCATTCATGTCTTTGGAATTTATTTTTTAAATTTTGATTATATGGAAAGCCTACTACTTATATTTTCTAAAGGGACAAAGGCCTGTCTGTAATTCAGTGAAAGAACTCTTTTCAGACTGAAGATCAAGAATAGAGAAACAAATTAATCTGTTCTCATTCATTACATTTTGACATTTCACCTGGAAGAATATTTCTAAAAGCTTTGAAATCTGCATCTTTTGGTTTCCAACTGAATTTTGTTTGAGTCATGAAGGTGAAGGTTGGTAGAACTTTGTAATGTAATTTGTTAATACTTGCACACCTTCCAATTTGATGAAAGTGCAGAAAATCCTCGGTTAAAATAATCTACAGATACCAGGTATTTTTCAAACACAGTCAAAGTGACAGTGCAGGAGCAAGTGGGGAAAAAATAGATCTAAGTTAAAAAAAAGTACCTAGTAACTTTAGTTGGATGATTAATAGGGCATCACAGAACTTGAACAACAGACATTTATTAATGCTGAGAGAAATGGAAATGCCAAACAGAAAAGTGAAAGGAATTCTAACTCTTGAAAGTAGAGCTGTGCCAGGAGACAGGGGGACATAAGGGAGCCCTGCCAGGAGAAAAGGAAGGACATATGGAAGCTGCTGAAGTAGTGGCACATCTGTCATTATAAATGTTGGAGGACATTTGGAGTTATGGGTAAGGAGAGATTAATGTTCAGAACAGAAAAAACTGTTGGACTAATGTAAGACAGGGAGACCTGGGAGCTGTGTATTTGTAGGGTTTTGGCCCATGAAGTATAACAAAAAAACACATTCAAAGACAGAAATTCCCTTGGGCTGGATCCTGCATTTCATTTCTCAATCAGTAAGGCCTAAGGTAACCCACTTAGAGATGCTCTAGACAGGGCCAAACTTAAGTTAGGCAAAGGCAGCAAGAAAGTACAGTCGTCTTTCCTTTTCTGGACTGGAAGCCCTGTTCTTTCCACAGTGTTTTCCTCCCTTGTCACACTTCATCTTAATCACTGATTGGAAGGAATAAATAAGTTTCACTAAAAGATACAAACATATAAAAGTGCAAGATTCACTCAGGTTGTGCCCTGGTTCCTGGCAGCACAGAACAGAACTGCTGGATTCAGAGAGCAAAGGTGCCTGTGTCCAGAAAGCCTCTAGCTCATCCACACAGCTCCAAAATTCACCATCAATGGATGAAAGCTGGGCTCGACACGGGAATTTCTACCATAGCTTTCCTGGCATAGCATGCATCCGGTGCAGTGCTGAGGCTGAACAGACACATCACCCAAGGCCAGTTACAATCAACGCCCTGCAATTTCTAAATCTGCTATCAGTGTTCAGCATCCTCAAGTCTGATAGCAAAAGTATTATAAAAAGTTGTCATAGACAGGAAGTAACATTCATTGTGTGTACGTCCTTCATAAAGTTTTAGGGGCTTTTTGCGTGTTGTGTCCTTTCTGTTTGAGACTTCCAGTGTGAAGTCAGTGGGTTGATTTTGTTTCTTAGCAGTTTGTTTATGCAGACCCATTGCCCTTTCTTCATGGTTCATAAGGGAATTACTGCAGTCCTGTCCCTAGAGACCACCTGAACTGTTACTACCACTTGAAAACAGGCTGATGCCTAAGCAACCAAGACTAATAGATTCTGCTGGCTCACCAGATACCAAGTCCCGTATCAAATTTTGGTCTTCATGTCACCGTTTCTTTGCTTTTGCCAAAGATTTCTTTTTCCCCCTCACAATTCTGTGATTTGTTTAAACCTGAAATTACACAGGAGGTCAGTGAGAACCTAGGCCTTTCCAATTCCAGGTACCTATATATATATAGGTATATAGTAATTTAACAGATTGTCTCAGCACACCTGCATGCAGAAATGAGGTAATTCTGTATTCCCCTGCTTATCAAAGTACAAAGCAGAAGCCTTGGTCAACTTGTTCACCAGAGACACTTAAGTCAAGCTACTTCAGACCTCGTCACCTTAATTGTGACATGAGGTCATGACACCTGCAATTGTCATTCATTGCAGGCAGTCTCTTCTGTGATGGAAAAAAAGCCATTCTTCAGAGTGCTGGAATTTACATTGAAGTACCTTTTGTGTACACAACTACTAGACTTCAGGTGCTTTGAACCGTCTGGGTATTTGTAAGAATAAAGCAATCATTTAATCCTTGATCATTATTAGTGTTCTTTTACCAAAATTGGAATGGATAATTGATATTTATGATTATATATTAAATATATAAACTTATTGATGACTCAGACTGCTTCAAGAAAAGGAGCAACATACTGATATTATTCTTTAGCATTGCTTCAGGGAGTTTTAGTCTGAGCAGGTAAGATATACACTGGTGAGGGAAGGCCACACAAGAATTTTTCAAATATGATGGCAGCATATGCAAAGTTAATTTCATAGGGAAAAAAGAAAAGGAAATACAGTATGACTTTGCCAAAAAAATCAGACAATTAGTATGTGAACTAAAAAACTATAACAAGAGATACCAGAATAACTTATGAGATGTAGCCGAAATACTGCTTATAGATGACAACATTTAGGTTCATAACTGAACACCTGTGTATAAGCTTGATTTGGAACAGATAGAAAAGTCTTCTTCTAAGAAGGGTCAGTTTATAGAATTTTGTCCAATAATCTGATGGACAATCTGATACCAATTTCTGACTTCTAAGATTAAAGTTCAAGGTGGTTTGCTTTGCATTAGAACATAAATGATCTGTTCTTGCTCCATCAACAGTTCTGTCTTCAGGTCTCTCACACTGATTACCCTGAGCAAGGGTTTATGTCTTTTTTATGTGTCTGACTCCTAGAATAATTTTGATTGCTTAACCAACACACAGATAATCAAAATAAAAGAGAAACTATTATTTGGACTTTTCTATAACTATGATGCAAAGGATGTGTAAAATGACTCTCAGTACAGAATAGAAAATTTAAGAGAAAGGAATAAATAAACTACTGAGGTGAGCTGGAAGGTGAGCGCTTTGTCTGCAGGATGTTTTGGTTACTAGAGTTAAATAATCCTATATTTAAAGAACAGGGCCAAATGGGAACAATGGTACCATAAGGCATGCTGTGATGGCCAGAGGCTGACATTAACCAGCTGCTTCTTAGATCCAACTGCCTTGGAAGCACGCAAGTGGTGCACCCAAGTACAGGAGTCAGCTTTCATTCAAAATTCAGGTGGACAATAACATAAAGAACAGGTCTAGAAGAGTTATTCTACAAAAGCTGACATACCAAAATGCTGTGCAGTACCACTGGGTCATGACAGTGGTCCAAAACCATCCATTAGAATTACAAAATCCAATATGGTTGAACATCAAGGTTTCTCTGTCTTTTCTCCCCCTTCTTAAGAGTAAAAATTATTAAAATAGTTTTTTTTACTGAGAATCCCAAAAGATGAGTTTATTTGAGAAATAGCACACAATGACAACTTGAGCTGAAGGTTTCAGTTTGTTTGACCTCTCTCATTAGGGAATTTATAACTCGTTTTCTAACACGGATGTTGCTGTAGTCTTCACTGATACATATAATTGTAATGAGCTTTGGGGAGCTTTGTAATCCTGACAGAAGCTGGAGCTGGGCATACTAAAGCTCACTGCAGTTACAAATATCAAAGAGGATAAAAAGACCCTTAAAAATTACTAAAATGTTAGAATTTTCTTAGTGTCATCCTCAATATGTAACTCCATAGTAAATTCTCTAAGAGCTAAATCATATCAGCTAAGATCTACCAGTATTTTTATAATGCATTGACAATTTAACATTCACATTTCCAGCAATCTGTGTGTACAGTATTTTGTGCACTAATGTTAGATCAGTCCTGCAGTCCTTCTATCAGAGATGCTGTATGAATCCTCGGTGTGAGGAGAAGGTTTTCCTGAGTGAAACCAACTGTACTAACAGATGTATGGATGTAGGAGTTCTTTGCTGATATTATTTTATGAAAATGACTGTAGCAAGAAAGTGCTCTTCATAGATACACATCTGAAGGCTTCAGGGATAGTAATTCTGTTGTAATCACAACTCAAGTACTTTACTATTCAATTAGAAAATAGTAAGAAAAACTGTCTCAGTGTAATTGTTTTTCCTTCAGGAGAGAACTACTGATGATATTTTTTTTCTTGGTGACTGTTTAGTACAAATACTGACATTTCAGTGTTCTTGGCATTTCAAACTACAGCTCATATCACTTGCACTGATTAAAGATCCCATTACCCTTTCATAACAGAATAATTTTTTGCTTAAGAGACTGTTTGCCAACAATAGAGTCTTTCCAGGTCTCAGTTATAAGCTTGGGTGTGATCCAAGGCCAGCTGAAGCTGACCAAATGTTTTCTTTTCTCAATGGATTTTAATTTGGATCCTATATTTCTCAGTGTCTCAGTTCTGCTTTTGCATAATAAAGTTAATCATACTACCATATCTTAATGGTATTGTGAAGTTAAATCCATTAATGTCCAGTGAAGCACTCAGATATTACAAAGCAGTAGGAACAAATTAAGCATATGGCTGAATGGATCTAGCTAAAACTTGGAGTGGTTAATTACATTTTATCTACCCAAAAAATCACATTGGAATTTGCATTTGATGCAATACAGTACAGTATCTGCCTCAAACATATTTACAGGGTTGTTCTACATGGATGAGGACCCTATTTCACTACAAAGAAGCTATGTATCAATGGAGTAAATGTGTATGATTTGTAAAGTAGTTTGCAAATTTTCTGGATGGAGAGAACTCGAGTCATGACAAATTATGCTCTTTTTCTTTCTAATTAATGTTTAAATTGTGGAAGCAAATAAAACAAATATATATAAAAAGAAAAGGATAGTCAATTGTTTTACATTGTTATTACCCATTTTTTCAAAGTAAAAGCCAATATCTTTACAAAGAGTTTGTAAGATGAGTTTTGTTGGCTTCCTATCACTCCATTTTCCATATTATTATTATGGATTATATGTCATAATCACAACTAAAGATACTAACGCTTATTAAGCTGTAAATCAGGTAAGAGAATAACGTAAATTCGATGTTTTTTTTTTTTTCCTGTGAATGTGAGAATATATAATACTGAATATTTTGTCAAGTTTCTTTCTCTAGGATACATCTGTGCCATTATGTAGTGCCAGTCATTTTTCATAGAGATAGCCTCCCAGACCCTTTGACTTACTTTTTCTTTGACTAGGAAACAGTCTTACTATGCAGCACGAAGAAAAGTAGCAGCGTGACACCAGAACAAGGAATATACCTTGTTAATGAGAAAAGCATTACCTGTCAGGCTCACAGTTGCAGAAGCAAAGAGTTTGAACAATTAATTCAGAAGACCATGATGGCCAGAAGAAAAAGAAAGGAAATCTACTGCTTCATTCAGGAGACTAGGCAGGTTTGAATATGAGGTTTGATAGGCTCAAGAAAATGTGAGTGATTTTATGCAAGCTAATAGAATAACATACTGAAACAGAGTTTGCCTTTAATTAGAGCTGGCAAGTGGGAAGGAAAGCCCATTAAGCCTGGAAGCCTCTAAGATTCATGGTGTGTTAGACCACCCCAGAGAGAATTAAATTTTCAAAGACATTCTACTCTTCTAGGAGCTCTCCCACATCAAGAACAAAATTGCTCAAATATCAACTATTGAGAATCTAATTGAAAAAAAAAAAAAAAATCACTTTTTACCATGATTGATTAATCCTCTGGAAAAGAGCATAAACTTTCATTGTCATTCATCATCCCTGGCCATGCACAGGAGAAAAGTGTGCCCCATAGAACTCTGCTTAAGTTACCTATCAGGAGTAGCCTTCAGGACTGCAGGAATGAATATTAAATCAGACCACAGAGGTAATCAGCAACAGTTTAGAAAGGAATGGCACAAACTTATAGGCAGACTGCTCCTTCACAGTGGAACTACACAAATGCAAGTGAATCACATCTGAAAGTCATTCCTGTGAAGACTGAGAATTTGAAGGCAAATCTTAGAAATCTGTGCTTAACTCCTTTATACTAAGTAGTGAAAATGGAAAAAACGTGAAAAATAAGTGGAACAGATGGTTAAAGAACAGATAACATAGCTCTCCAAAGATAATGGGATATATAGTGTTTCCATTAAGCTTAGCAGTTTTCATTTCAGAAACTGGAAAAGGAAGAAGGAATATAGACAGTCTCTGTAGCCTAGCTAGACTATTTTGCTGTTCAGCAAACAAAAGGAAGACTATTCTAGCACTCAAACTTCAGCTGTCCAGCAAAGCACAGCTCTCCAGCAATGCTAGAAACTGTATGCACTGTATGTGTTTGACAAGAACTTAGACATCCCTAAGCATCCATAGGTGACTCATGTAAATAGCCACAGATCCTGTGCCCTGGCATCAGTTTAAAAATTACTTTGGTTTGCTCCACATGGAAAACAAACTGAAATCTTGTAAGTCATTTTTCTAGCAGGACTGATGCTTTCTGTGGCTTTGTGTAGACAGCAAATTGATTATGGATGTGGCTTACTGAGGGACTTCTCTGATTCTCCCACCTACCATGCCTGCCTGAAGTCACAGGCTCTTGACATCACACAGACCCCTTCTCCTACACCCCAAGTTTATACTGCACCCATTGTTCAAGCACATTCTGGTACACCTCTCAGTCCATAGACAGGGATAGGACCGGTAGAGTGAATAAAGAGCTGGAAGTCCAGCAAGGGAAATGACAGCTTCAACCTACCATCAGCACAGAGGAACAAGACAAGGACCGTTGATTGAGTAGGCACAGAGCAGGCTCCATAGGGACTGTTAGCAGATCAGCCATGGTCAGATGTCAGGGATCACATAAGCAGCATTTCCCACTGCTGCTTAGTACTTCAAGCTCCTACTCTTACACTGCCAACCAGAAGCAAAGCCATTTGAGATGGGAGCTGTAAGTAAATGTCATGTACAAAAGGCATTCTGGGAAGTTCTGGGGATGTCAGAATGACAGTCTGTAGTCATAGAAACATAGAACAGAATCATAGAATGCTTTGGGTTGGAAGGGACCTTTAGAGGTCATCTAGCCCAACCCCCTGCCGTGAGCAGGGACAGGTTTAACCAGATCAGGTTGCTCAGAGCCCCAGCCAACCTGACCTTGAATGTTGCCAGGGATGGGGCCTCCACCACCTCTCTGGGCAACCTGTGCCAGTACTTCACCACCTTCACTGTAAAAAATTTCTTCCACATATCCAGTCTAAATCTATTGTTCTTTAGTTTAAATCCATTACTCCTTGTCCTGTCATAACAGGCCTTGCTAAAAAGATTGTCTGAACCCTTCCTATAGGCCGCCTTTAAGTGCTGAAAGGCCGCAATAAGGTCTCCTCACACCTTCTCTTCTCCAGGCTGAACAACCCCAACTCTCTTAGCCTGGCCTCATAGGAGAGGTGCTCCAGCCCTCGGATCATTTTGGTGGCCCTTATCTGGACCTGCTCCAACAGGTCCATGTCCTTCTTGTGCCGAGGGCCCCAGAGCTGAACACAGTACTCCAGGTGAGGTCTCACCAGAGCAGAGTAGAGGGGCAGAATCACCTCCCTCGACCTGCTGGCCACGCTTCTTTTGATGCAGCCCAGGATACGGTTGGCTTTCTGGGCTGCAAGCGCACATTGTTGGCTCATGTCCAGCTTTTCATCCACCAGTGCCCCCAAGTCCTTCTCCTCAGGGCTGCTCTCAATCCCTTCATCCCCCTGCCTGTATTGATATCAGGGGTTGCCCCATCCCAGGTGCAGGACCTTGCACTTGGCCTTGTTGAACCTCATGAGGTTCACACAGGCCCACCTCTCCAGCTTGTCCAGGTCCCTTTGGATGACACCTCATCCTTCTGGAGCATCAACCGCACCACTCAGCTTGGTGTCATCTGCAAACTTGCTGAGGGTGCACTCGATCCCACTGTCTACGTCATCAATGAAGATGTTAAACAGCACCAGTCCCAGCACAGACCCCTGAGGGACTCCACTTGTCACCGGTCTCCATTTGGACATCAAGCTGTTGACCACGATCCTCTGGATGCAACCATCCAGCCAATTCCTTATCCACTGAACAGTCCACCCATCAAATCCATACCTCCCCAACTTAGAGAGAAGGATGTTGTGGGGGACTGTGTCAAATGCTTTACAGAAGTCCAAATAGATGAATGTCCGAATAGTCACCATTATACACCTGCTGTCCATGATGTAAGTCTACCCTTGGGCCTGACCAGCCACAAGCATGGCATAAGGTAGTTGTACTGCAAAAATAGCTAGCATAACCTCGATGATTATTCCCCTTTTCCTGAAACACCCAGAGTTTCTAAATCCACTTGCAATTTTCAGGAAACTACCAGAGAGACCAGGCCAGCTCCACTGCTCCCTCCCCCTGTACGTCCTTCTGTAGTCTGTCTTACAAACTTTAGAAGTACACAAACTACTACAGCCCAGCTAAGAGCCTTCATATGCTTCCCTAAACTTCTGAAGAGTTCCCAATGCCAGCCAGTCAATCTTCCCCAGGAAATGCTTCAGAGATACTGTCTATAAAAGAATTAGCCTGGCCTAGTTATCTGTACACAAGGTTATCATTTAGGACTCAGGACTCAGTATGATAAAAGAAGAAAAGACTAGAAGAGGTATGTGACTAGAAGCTCCACTGGTTCTTGGGGCACTCATGTTGGGAACAGATAAGAGAAGAACTGAGTCTCACTGTTTTACTTAATATCTCTCCTTCATATTCTCATGACAAATTTTATTCCTCTCCTAATGCTCACTTTCTACTGACACCATTTGGCATAGCCAGGTTTCATAAGATGATGGCTATGTCTTGCCTCGGGGATGTGGTTTCTTGAAGGAGGTGTATTGCCCTATACATTTGAGTCCAACCCATCCATGTAACCCATTTTGCTATGAGGATGAGGAGAGAGCTGGAAGAAGCAGCTTTGCTTACCAGAAAGTATGTGCTTTTCCCTCAGGGCAGATCAGGCGACAATATATTTTGTTTAGCTACCGGAAGTTGAAAATAGCCTGTAACTGGCCTCCTGGTCACAGATCTTGTATGAATCACTGACAACAGCAACAGAAGCAACAGGCAGTGCAAAGGCTGTGCACACTCAGAACGGAGTATGTGACTGAAGGGCACCCCTTTTATAGAAGGCAGTGTGTGAAGGCGCTCTTCCCCTTTTCATGAAAAAAGGCTTGATTTGCTGAGGAGAAAAGGTACCTGATATAGTGTAAGGCACCAAATACACTCTGGACCTAACTGTTGTACTTGCTTCATGGAGGATCTGAACCTGAGCACACTGCCTGGGTAGGAGTTCAACCAGCACAGGGACCTGGCACCACAGACATTCTCTACTGCTACACCCTCAGCTCAGCCAGTCCCTCTGTTATCTCTTGAACAGGCGAATGCATATTCACATATGCAAATGCCAACCAGTTATTAATCACTTCTAATGGATCGTGAAGCATTCAAAAACAATATCATAGCATCAATCAACTACAGCATTTACATTTAAATATACCTATTTGGGGAGACAATTTTCCATGCACCTTGAGAAATTAAGCCAGCAACCAAACATTTTACTATTAAAAGAAAAGCAATATCAAATAACATAGCTACACTGTAAAAAGTAACTGTTTTCTTTGATGACGCACACATCAATATCATGGTGGTGTTATTTTCATCCAACATTAATTAACACTTTCAATTTTATGTCTTGCACCACCACACATGGTTTCCGTGCATCATAGGAGATGCACAGAAGACATCCTTGACACTATACATTTATATTATATATATATTTATACGTATATGTATATATTTATGCACAACACTGTGCATTATACATATACTCCAGCTACCAAGACAAATAAAATCAGTTGTATGGAATATTAGAGGAACGATTGTGAAACTGTGAAATAGAATTTATTGTCAGATTACATATCAGGCAGAAAAAAATTTCAAAGTAAAACTTATATATATGCCAAGACTTTAAATCAATACTAGCATGAAAATATAAATAAACATTTGCAGGGAAAATATCAGACTGGATTCATCTGTCAAAAGTCATTGCAAGGCTTATTACCTGGTTCATGGCAGAGTGTGTTCATCAGTGCCAGAAAAAAATCTAAATCCCTGGGAATTTATGCTTTTAGGTGAACATTAAGAAATTCACTATTTAAAATGATGGCAATTAAGTGTGTGTGTGGGGTGGGAATCAGCCATGATCTTTACTTGAGGAAAAAAGCAAATTTAATCCCTTTCCATCTGGCTGGCTAAATGTTTAGATCTAGGTAATTTATATTTAGGCTTTATAGCCCCACAAAAAAATTCAGTTAATAGGAGAAAATATGCAAACACTCAATTTACAGAAAATTAAAATGAATAAATAGCTTTCTTATCTGAGTGAGTTACCTTACAGGTCCCAGAATGCCTAATTTCAGAGAGAGCTTTCGGTATTCATGTCAGATTACAAAATGCTAATTTGTTAGGAAAGGAAAACATAAAGAATTTGTTTAAGTCAAGAAATGCTTAAAATATTTTAAATGCATTCTGATTTAGATAGCATTATTTTTTAGTCCATTTGGCTGGCCTTCTTCATGTCAAGGACTTATTAAATGGGAATTAGTATGAATTTTATATGTGAAAAATTGCAAGCATTTGGCCCTCTGCCAAAAATAATTTTGGTTAAAGAGACTGGATCATATAACAGAGAGATGAATAGTATTCCTCATGTTTTCATTTATGAAAAGGGTACAAAATGTTTATTAAAACATAAAAAAAAATCTCATTTGGGCCTGAAGAAGCTTAGTAATTCACATCATTTTCACAGAGAATATGATTATTTTATAACTAAGATACTAAGTAATTAATACACTCTAGAACATTTACCTAAATTAGATTAACCAGAGTCAATTACACAAAGTAACTAACAGGCAATTTACATGTAAGAAACCAAATGCTATTTGTTGTCAGAAGTAGCTACAAAACAGGGACTTGAAAGAGTTAGGACTCAGAAGTGCTTTAGACATTCAGAGGAGAACAGATCTGTGCTTTCACATTCTCATTCAAAAACTAGCTTAACCTGCCTGTTTGGGTACAATTCCTCTGTGGCTGGGATCCCTAGAAAACTAATATCCGTAAGTCACTTAAGAAATATTCCTTAAGAACACTGTGGTGGTTGCATTACATTTGTTTGTTTTCAGTGTATCCTGAGCTGCATGCTTTGTTTAAAAAGGTGTAGATCAGGTCCTTTATCTCGCTTGTTTTGCCCTGGGTCAGGTGAGAATCTCTAGAAGAAGAGTTTCTCTTTTTGGAAGAAAGCATGCATGTTTGTTGGGAGCAGCTTCAGTAAGACAATAAATTGGGAGAGGATGGAAAAAAGCTGAGTAGGGAGAAGACTATGGTCTGCTTAGACAGGGGAAAAAATAATAATAAGCAGTAACCATAGGAAGGCAGGCTGCAACAGTGGGGAGCTCATTTATGGCAAGGTGCAGATCCAAAACCAGACCTCAGAAGCGATGGAAAAGATGGTTTTCAAAGGGGTCCCAGTAAGACCATGTGGAGTTTGTGCACCTAGGAAAGCCTTTTAAAATTTGACTTGAAAGAAACAGATGAAGAAGATGCTGCCCCAGAAAAGACACAGGTGGCAAGTGGAAAGGTAAGTTTTCAGCCCTTTTGTTACTCTTTGCCATTCTCGCCTTTTTGTCACATTAGAATCATTGCAACACTAGGCCCTGAGCCACTTGATCTAACTTTGCAGTTGGTCCTGCCCTGGAGCAAGGACTAGGGTATCTCCAAAGGTCCTTTCCAACTTATTCTACAGTCCTATGACCTTTGAGGGGAAGGTTTGTATTCTCATTGATAACATGAATGTAGCACAACAAATTGTAGTGGAAGTAAGCAAATAGGCACTATGAATTTGATGTGTAGAAGCTTTTTAATGGATGTGAAGAGCACAGGACTCTGCTTGTTGGCCCATGGCTGATGCCTACCATCTCCTACAGCTTGCTTCTATCAGTATGGATCTCATAACACCTGCAAACACAGGTTACATTCCCTACCACTGAAAGGACAAACAGACTCAATCTTCTTAACAGAATAATGTTGGAAAAAATCCCACCCAAACCTTTACAAACTGTATTTTATTGGTATACTACAACCTTTTGTGCAAATACCTTGTGTCTGCAGATGCACAAATTAAACCTTTCTCTTAAAGTCATTGGAACAAAAAAAAAAGGAAAGCGAGAATCTGTTAGACAGATTTCCCCAATTAATTTCACTAAAAAAGCCTGTGGAATTTCTCATACTGAATATATACTTCTATTATTAGAAATACAATTAAGACATTCAAGACTCTCTATTTTTAATCTGAAAAACAGTCATGCCCTGAAATCTATTACAGAAAAGTTTCTCAGAAAACCATTTGGGTCAACAGGAAGAACAGACAAATTAAGCAAAATTATTACACAAACTGTCAACGCAGTGATGGAGTGTTTTGCCTCGTATCATTTTAAGTGACTGAAGATATAGAGATTTTTTTGCTTCCATTAAAAGAACCTGCTTGATCTGACTGTAAGGACATTTTTCCTAGTGCCAAGTTAAATTCAGATAGTTTCTTTCCATGTCAGAAGTTATATCATTGAAATAATCCGGTAGAAGTATTGGAATAGCAAGCAGTGAAACATTAACTTACTTCTTAAGGAAGCATAAGTGTTTTGACAAAAATTAGAAAGGAAAGCTTGTGAAGCTTTATTAATATGCATGTGAAATAAGCATAGCTTTGTTTGAGGTTTACTTCCGCTATATTTTTCCCCAGAGGAGAACAATCTTACTAGCTAGCTCTCAGGAACATACCAGAAGGGTAGGATGATGTCCATTTTGAGGACCAATTATTTCCAGAGTTAGCCCATGGTCTTGGTAAATGCTTACCTGTAGGGAGCTGAGAAGTCCCACTAAAATGTCTACACATAAAAACAATATCTTACATGGAAGTAAAGCATTTAAAACAAGCCCACCAGCTGTGGACTCTGAGCTTTATCCATCAAATTCAGTGACACTGGCAGTGTTGAATACATATTGCCTGAGCTCCCAGATGCCTGGTGTCCAGAGTAGACTCCAGATCTCTGGGCCAAGTGCATTGGCTCCCTACTTTGTTTATGTAGCTAGGAGTCTCAGAGAGGGAAACATAACAATTATGTTCAGTGACGACTTGCCAAGATTCAGACACAGAACAGAAAAACAATCTGAGCAGAAGTATTACATCTTACATCTGCCTTATTGTAAAACTTTCTGACTTAGTGCTTCAGAATAAAAATAAGCATCAGCTTATTGTATTGGGCAGCACTAGTAGCACTGGGCCAGGCATTTCTGCAAAGAAATAGCGTTTAAAAGCTATTTCTGTCCTCAGTTCTTCACTGATCCTTGAAACACACAGAAACATAGAATTCCCCCAGCCACTCACTAAAGTCAGGATTTTTTTCACTTCCCCACTCTGCTGAAGAGTGGAAGTACTCCAAAAGGGAGGCTTGAAGGTAAGTACTGCTTAAGAGTAGTATATGATCTGGAAGTTACAGCATCTTCTAGGGAGGTAGAGATGTGGGTTTGAAGCCTTTCAGGGGCAAATGGTATTCTACCCAGGTCTCCTGCAAGCTAAAAGACTATTTGGAGTAAAAGGATGATAGTTTGCATTCTCCACATTTTTAGGAAGAAGGGAAATGCCTGTGTACACTTACTGAGTTTGCTTGTTTTTCTGAGTTAGCTTTTGCAGGTATCTGAAGGGTGTATAAATAGGCAAGAGGCACTTTGTCCACCTGGACTTGAAGTCAGATACCTGCAGTGTATCATGAGCCCAGGTCAGAGACTGTAGAATAGGTATATTCAGAGCACATTTGCTTGTGCGAGTCTTTCAAGAGAGAGAGATTGAGAACTACTCAGTGTTTAGATTCAGATTTGTCTTAGCAGAGGCAAAACGATATTCAGTCATTTTGAGTCCGACAATGTTGTCACACCATTTATGTTTCTGACATAGTTGTGCACTGTCTGAGAGGCAAGGTAAACTGCCTGCACAAAATCCCTTATTCTGCAACCACTTTGCCAATGGTGATTAAGACCAGCTTTAACTCACAGTTTACTTACATATCTCTCTACCACACTGCAGTTACTTGCAGTAACTGCCTGTACTGTCGATGCCTGCACAGCTGCACAACCTTGCAGTACGTGTGGATGAGGATCTTATGGTTCTTCAGAAACTCTCCTGTGCGATCCTCAAGAGCACTATGCTGTTTAAATGTCTGCAGGACTTGGCAGCTATTAATCAGGATGTTCAGGCTCTCCACTTGGGATTGAGAGATCTCAGTTCTGTTATCTAACCTTTAGCAAAGTCCTTTTTGGGGATCTGGCTCTGTGTAATACTGAAGCTGAGTAAATGTCAGATACATTCAGTAAATCATAGAATAATAGAAATTTCTAATAATAGAGTTGAAAGGGAATAGGAAAGATCATATAGTCCATCCCATTCTTTCAAACCAGGACCAAGTCTAAATACCCCATTCCAAACATTTGTCATGTGTGATTTTAAAGTGCATCTGTTGCTGAAATTTCGCAACATTTCTGCGCAGTCCTATTTCAGTGCTTGGCTGTTCTCACCATAAGAAAATGTTCATTATGCTAAACCTAAATCCTTAATGTGACTAGAGATCTTACTAGATAAATTATATAATTTGTATACTTTTTCATGCAGATAATTGGCTTTTCAGAATAAGCTTTGTTCTTTAAAATGCCTTCAATTGCTTTAATTTTTGCATGTTTCTTTCATACGGGCTTTTTTTATGTGATCCAGATTATTTTTTTCCAGAAAGTTGCTTTAAAGACTTATTTTCTACTACATCAATTTATTACTGAAATGTTCTCAATAAAAGTTACTATTTTATGACAGTCTAGTCTCATAATGTCCAGTGTGGGTTTGCATAAGAAAAATAACAATCCTTGTCCTAAAATAGATACACAAATTCCTAGCAGGCATTTCAAGAATGTTTTGCTATATTTCTGAAAGCCTGATTTAGCATTTCCATTTCTTTTAGGATTAGTTGTTATCTAATAGCTGTCATAAGGGATCAAAACTAAAGTCTGATTTACTCATTGTGCCATCTTTTACAGTAGCAGGTGAAAAATGTATTTTTCCTGTATTGTCAATGGCATTACTCGTGTATCACTTCATACAGAATGAAATCCAGTTGAAGATTAGTAAATTCTTGGGAGAGAAACTGAGATGTTCAGTCTATTTTAACTAGAATGTTGATGGCTTGTTGCCTAATGTAAAGGTGAAACTTGCCTTCAGAAATCTTCCAGCAGCCTCCAGATTCTGTTTCTCTCATTCCTCTCATTTCACTCTTCACTCAGCTTCAATCCAGATATACAGGAAATTTGTACAATGGGAGTTTATACTATGCACTTTATAAATGGCACAGAAACTAATTCAGACCAGTATATTTCTTCCAAAGAAACTTTTCCCATTATTTACATATCAAAAAGACAAGTGTCTGTCTCAGTGGGGTGTAGTTTGTCTAGTGAGATGTTGCAGTAAATTTGGAAGACTGGGTATAAATTAACTCCACAAAATTATTTTCATGAGTGCCAGGATATGTATTTAACGTTAGGAGATCTGCTAGTGTAGAATAAGTGCAGATACTGGTCCATTTTAATCATGACTTATAATGGAACGTTTATGTACAGGGATCTATTTTTAAAAAATAATGCTGTAGAGGATACAATAATCTCTGTTTCATCTAGCACAGTATTATCTTGAAGGCTTAATTTTAAGAATTTCAAAAAGGAAAAGCTTTTTTTCTAAGACTACATGAGTAGAAAAATACAAATTCTGCATTTTTTATCTCAGTAAGTCTTTTTCCTAAATCTAATTCAAATTACAGGATGCATTAGACATGTTCAAAGACAACAACTCTCTAAAGGCAGCAGGTAATGAGGGGATTCCATCTACATTTTCTACTGTTCACAGTTTGTTGAGTATGCTGAAAAAATGACCTCATCAAATTTGAGGAGGTGTATTAGATTTTAATGGCCTCTTTTTAAAACAATCATGAACTAATAGACACTTTTCTTTCTAAATATTTGCACAATGGACTAAATCACCAGAGTACCGCTGGTCAATTTTGCATCCTGCTATCACAGAACAGTAAGTCATTCTGAGGAATAGAGTTTATATTAATGTTTTCATGGGAAACTGATAAGAAGAAAAGTATTTTTAGATTTTTTTTTTCTAGTCTAATTAATCTGGTTTGAGCAATCTGCTTGCGTAAGTACAAGGCAGCTAATTAACCTTCTGAAGCCAAAAATGCAATTTTGGTAACAGGCATGCACTTGTCAAAAGCATCCACTCACCTTTGAAACAGGGCCTTATTTTTAAAGCTGACAAGATGGACAGTCCTGAGCTCTCTAAGTGAAAGACATGAAACTGAAAATAAATCCAAAAACAGTTCACTCAAATAAACTGTCTAAATCTCTGGAACCCCACTCTCATCACTTTCTACATCTCTACTATTCTGAAAACTTCCAATTTAAGGAGAGCAAACCAGAAGTATTTGCTGGTTTATTAAGGAATGGAAATGTCTGTAGCTCCTTGCCTAATTTAACATGTAACAGGATTAATGTATCCTTTTGTGCTGCATAATATTGACATAGACAAAAATAGTACATAGATGTGTTTATTAGGATTTGAGGGAAATCTCTGAAAATATAAGCAGCATCTGCCTTCAAGGGGTGGGTGGATTATATTCACAAAAATTACATATGTTCAAGTAAATAAAAAAAAAATCAGGTTTCACATAAGCTCCTGACTTTTTGCTTTTTTTAGCTTTCCTGAATTTCTGTACAAAATCCTATTATCACTATGAAAATAAACACCAACACTATCTTTACTCAGAAGGTTTCATGTCTCCTATGTAAGGATGGTGAGCACATACATACCTCCAACAAGGCAACTGTTTAAGATAATGTGTAACTGGCCAAATAGGTATAAAAAGTAGTATGAATTTTAGAATCTGAAAAGCAGAAATGCACAGCTACCATATACTTTTAAATGTGATCTCTAATATTACAGATATAATTTATTGTTCATCAAATAACTTACCCATAACTACAGCTGAAATGTAAGAAAGGTTAGGGTATCGCAGTTTTGAGAAGGAATATTAAGACAAATGAACCCATGTGTCTGACCTCTCAGCTACCTGCAACTTACACTGCAGTACCTCTTGCAAATTTAAAATAGTAGAAAAGAGTACTCAAAACCCAAGTGTATGGGTAAAGAGAGTGTCTGCCATCTTATATGGATTAAATGATGGAGAAGAAAGAAGATTGAAAATACTGACTAGAACAGATGATTCTCAATCCTATTAGAGCTTTGCAAATGCTGAATAACGAAGACGATTTCTGTAGGGACAACATGGCACCTTTCCTATCCATTTTTCATTAAAAAGTGGTATTTGGAACAATTTCAGGGGTACTGTATACCACAATGCCTGTAGCCACAAAGTGATAAACAATAGCAAGGGAGATTTTTATCTAAAAATAAATGATTTATGTTGTTTTTCTTAGTAGCCATATCTGATGACTCCACTGGTATATATCTTAGACTACTTAATTTCAGTCTTCTTAATACTATAGAATTGTTCAGACACTAAAGAGTGATATTCAAAACCTCAGGCAAGCTTAGTCATACAATTACCAATAAACTCCAGGCACTGCCTGGAAATTTTCCTAAAGAAGCCTACTAATTATTTGTCCTTGATTTTATTGGTTTTATTCTTCTTTGGTTTTGAAAGGGTTTGTGTATAAATCATTTTTACACCCTGCCACGAAAAACGTAATTTCCTTTAGACTAGATTTTCTTCAGACTAGATTTACTTCTGTGATACACTAAATGGACTTTGAGCAAGTTGTGCATATCAATCTTAAACTTCAGTCTTCTTTGTTACAATGATTGCAGATTAAATTTTGAGATTTTTGGCATGAGTGTCAACTAATTAGTGTAAGTATTGTATTTGGATGCACTGCAAAGTAATATCTGTCAATGACAGGCTTTGATTTGTTGGTCCTGTCGTTACATATTTTGCATCAATAAAACCTTAGCTCAATAAAGTCCCAACATGTTCCAGAAATAGAAATTAGTGAAAATACGCATTTTCAAAATTAATCAATCCTCATAAATTCATTTCTTCAGCAAGCGTTGAATGCCTAAAATTTCCCTACTCTGTGATATCACTGTATGACATTCATGCCTTTGTTGTTTTTTTAATTTAGTAATGCTGGAGGCCTCTTTATTATAAAAATAATAACTCATTGAACTTGGAGAACTTGCAAAATTTGATATCAATATTGGAGTGTGGAAAGGCAATCATGCTGAAATAAATGCAGGTGGAATATAGTGAAGTGACATTATGAAAAAAGGGGCAAGAAAGCTCAAACATCAGAAGAACATTTCAGACAACTCTACTCTGAATCTCAAATAATGGTTTTTAGTTAAATAATATAGGATTAAATAACAATCTGTTTAAAGATTTCTGTTCCTAAGTTATGGAAAAATATCAGCTAAAACAAAATCTAAAAATTCCTTCCCTCTTTCTTCTAAACATGATTAGAGACAGTTTCCTGAAACTGTGGAGATACATAGCTGAGTGAAGAACAATGAAATTCTGATAGGTTCCCCACCTGAGTCATAGTTGTCTGTGACTAAAATATCAGTAAGAATGTTTCTCAAAGGTGACATATGGGTCAATATTATGAAATTTGCATTTGTCCCAAAAACCCCCAGAATTTCTATCACGCGTGAAAAATAAATTCCCTTTGGAAAAATTTAAAAGAATCTGATATGACTTGTTAATGCAAATCAAAGCAGTTTTTCATCCAGTTCACTTTTTACCTCTGCGTTCTGCCAGGGTGAGTTTCATTTACATGTGCTGCCACAGCCTAGAAGCCCTGTCTTCATATATCCTGTACTAGTTGCTTAATGCTGGAGCAGGAATAACACCCAGGGATATCATGTACAACACCCAGTGACATAATTTTCTTCTGCCCCCTTCCCAGTAGAAAGGATAGTGCTTGCTTCTCTTGTAGCTGCTTTTATTTATCAGAAATGGCTGCTTATACAATTAATAAATTTTTCCAGTGTATTTTCCCTAGAAGCAGGACCAGATATGATCTATGTAAGCAACCGGCCATTATATTAGCTAATCATAGCAGCTAGGACATTTTTTCCTTACTGCAATGTAAATGATCCAGACTAAACTCTCATTATGTATATTTATACAGAATAAACTCCAAATGCCACCAAGCTAAGCTACAATGTTCTTGTGCTCTGTTTCCTTAAGGCAAGTTCTATCTCACTGTCTTCTAAATAAGCAGAGAAGCATGGACGGAAGAGATTTTCAATTATTGCGTATTTCCTTCTTCAGCAGCCAATAACAATGGCTGAAGTAAAAATTTAAAAGAAGCTGATAGAAAGAAGTCTTTATGTTTTACTTTCAAACAAGAAATTTAATCACTACATCCTATGTATCAAGGTTGCACTATGGTTTTACTCACATGAGGAAGACTGAAACAGTTCTGTCTCAATGGATGACAGTAGCTTCAAAAATACAGTTATTTAAACATCAAAAAGTAGCAATAAATGGAAGTAAATTCAATGTATAGGAAAGGGATCAAATGTACATTAATGTCTAGTTGTCCCTTTTTTCTCTCCTTGTCTAGTTATTGAAGGAAGAAAGAGAAAACTATTTCTATTGCATCCATCTGCACTGAAGAAGTAGGGGTATTAGCAAGCAAGTTGGATGGTCACAGTTGAAATAAAAGGTCTTTTCAATATACTAAAAAGTAAGCATCCATGATGCTTTGCAACTTACAAAGAAGGGAAACTTACCTAAGGAGAAAAATCTTGTGTTTTCATGCAAAAGTTCCATGACCTTCCCACACAGAAAGACACCAAACTGGGAAGTCTCACCTGTCTGTTGAAGCTAATTCTGGATCACTGGTTTAATTTTTTGGTTCCCAAGAGCTGTTCTTCAACGACCACTGTAAAGCAAAACAAGGTATATAAAAGATTAAGTAATCTAACTTAAAAAAATAGTATTTTCTGAAGTATAAGTGCACTGACCAATTATGCAGTTTAATGAATCTGCCACCTTGCATCAACAGTATTTTTTAAATTAAGTCATATTCAGTATAAAAACCTTATTGTTATTCAGAACCCTTCTCAGCTACAGCTGTAAGATTTTATTAAATCAGTATGCCTACTAGGAACAGCTTGTTGAAGGAAAGTAGTGTGACAATACATGCAATGTTCACAGTGCAAGAGGAACAAAATGACAGGCTAAATTCCACTGACTTAGTGTATGTATTAAAGTATGTATGCATGTATGTACGTATGTATCAGAGTATGTATTAAACTCTACCTTTCTGAGACTTTGCCTCTATTACAGCAAAGTTTTTTATGACTATAAACTGCCAAAGCTAGAAAAATGAATCTAAATGTTTGAGATTACTGTGCATATCATCCTGCAATAGTGTCTCTGGCTGGTTTTGCTTCTTGCATACTAAAGCATATAAGGTGATATAAAATTAAAACAACATGATACACAACAAATCGGAGGTCATAGAATCATAGAATGGTTCAGCTTGGAAGAGACCTCTGGACGCCATCTTGCCCAAACCCCCTGGCTCAAACAGGGCCATTTGGAACAGATTGCTCAGGACCACATCCAGACAGCTCTTGAATATCTCTGAAGATGGAGACTCCACAAGCTCTATGGGCAATCTGTGCCAGTGCTCAGTCACCCTCACAGTGAAAAAGTGGTTCCTGATGTTCAGAGGGAACCTCCTGGGTTACGCTTGGTGCCCATTGCCTCTGATCCTGTCACTGGACACCACTGAAAAGAGCCTGGCTCTGTCTTCTTTGCACCCTCCCTTCAGATATTGTACATATTGATAAGACTCCTCTCAAACCTTCTCTAGGCTAAACAGTCCCAGCTGTCTCAGCCTTTCCTCATATTAGAGATGCTCGAGGCCATCCATCATCTTAGTGGCTCTTTGCTGGACACTCTCCCCAGTATGTCCATGTCTCTCTTGTACTGGAGAGCCCAGAACTGGACACAGTACTCCAGGTGTGGCCTCACCAGTGCTGAGTAGAGGGGAAGGATCACCTCCCTCGACCTGCTGGCAAGACTCCTCCTAATGTAGCCCAGTATACCATCAGCCTTCCTTGTCACAAGGGCACATTTCTGGCTCACGTTCAACTAGGTGTCCAGAAGGACCCCCAGGTCCTTTTCTGCAAAGCTGCTTCCCAGCTGGTCCGCCGCATAGTGTGGGGGTGCATGGGGTTATTCCTCCCCAGGTGCAGAACTTTGCACTTGCCCTTGTTGAACTTCATGAGTTTCTTGCCAGCCCATTTCTCCATCCTGTCGAGATCCCTCCAGATGACACCACAACCCTGTGGTGTATTAGCCACTCCACCCCATTTTGTTTCATCTGTAAAAGGCCAATGCTCATTCATGACAGTGAAAGGACACAAAATGAACATGAATTTAGTGTGAAGAGACAACAGTTTCAACAAGCACTGTTAGAATTTTATTTTGATCTGCAGAAGTTTTCTTATCATTTATGTCACACATGTTGGGAAGGTACAGTTTCTGACATTTGCTATACAAACTAGACTTTCAGGAACGGACACTAGTAATTAAAAATGCCTACTACTAGGTGCAGGTCAACAGGAATTACAACATGCATTCTTAAAAGATTGGCATCCACAAAATGTTTGTTGTAGTTTATTGTAACGATTAACAGTTAGCTTTGAGAAGCATTCTTGAGGGTGAGAGAAAATAATGGAATAGTTAGGATTCTGCTAAGAATAGGTTATTGAAGTACTATTCTGATATGCCTTAGAATCCCTTCCAAAATGGATATGTATTTTTTCCAATCATTCTGGTGTTGTTATTAGGAAATTGAAGTATATACTTTTCATGTTCAGTGTGTAGAATTCAAAGTTTTTACACTATTTTGGTGACTCCTCTATTTTACTGTTAAGTTGCCCTACCCACTAGAAATTGAAGTCAAACACAACAGAATCATGGGATGGACATTACAAATGTCACATGATAAAGCTACATCAAATTAGCTATAACCTTGAAAGAAACTCCATATATATAGGTAAGTATGTATCTGGAAAAATATTTTTGTGCAGATTGAAAGATTAAAAAAAAGAAATATAAAGGAAACTGGCATGATTTGATATTAACATAAATTATACATCAGATCATCACTTTTTCCTTAGTGCTTCCAAAGATGCTGTGAAATCCAAAAGGGATTACAACAACAAACTGTTTATATAACATTTCTAAAGAGCAGAGGTTGCTGAGCTCTGAGAATTTACCCACAGTAACAGTACAGGTATTACAGACAGATGCTTATTGCTTTCCTGCCCCAGCACTAGCGCAAGAGAGTTCTGCCTCAGGAAAAGGAAGTCTTTGGAAACCAGTTCATAATGCAGGACGACGTTTCAGCATGGCCTGCTGACAGAATGGGAGGAGCGGAGCAACTCAGATGCACAAATAGAAACCAGTACACACACCATTTTACGTCATGGTTCTATAAATGTTTCACCCTATTCCTCAGGATATATTATCTGGAGCATTATAAATTCAATAAAGTCAATTAACGTGAACTATTTCTAGGTAGACTGCTCTTAAAAATCATGCATTTAAGTCTCACATGAACTAATGGCTACTTTTCCAGATCATGATCTCTTTTGTATCAGGGATAACAGAATTTGATGCAAACCAGGGAGTTAGTATTCTATTTTAAAATTCAAGTCTAATTTAAAAAATATAACCTCCAGCAACTCTACTGTCACTACAACCAATGAAAGTGATGGCCTTGGAACTGCAAACCGTTTCCTCAGTCACATCTGCTACTGCAATATTTATAAATTGCTTTCCTCATCATCATAATTTAACTGCTACTGTTATTACAGAGACAATAGGGCAAGAGCATGTCTAATACCAGTTATCATAGTTAACAAAAAATTGTTAATCAAATCCACTGTACACATGTGAAAACTATAGTGATCATAAGTAATCAGTCTGAAAAAAAAAGCTGTTATAAACACATTTTCATTGCTCTTGAATTATAAACCTTATGGACTATTTTTTAAGTATATTGCCACAATAGATTAAACACATACACACATGTACATGCACATATATATGCTAATGTATGTATATATTTCTTCTATCAGCTAAAGGTCCATGCCATTTTCAAGCTAAAAATGCTCCACAGTCCTCTCTAATTAAGGAGGACATGTGCAATGTTGTCTCCCCGTTTACATGTTAGAACAGGTGAGAAGGAAAGCAATGCTCTGTGTCATAAACACGACATTTGTAGTAACTCCACAATACCATCCAGCAGTTAGGGCTGCCTTCCAGGAAGGACTCAATTGCTTCCAAGCCGAAGGATGCAAATCCTAAATGCTTCATGTCTGGTCCTTGGAGAGATTTTCAAAGCTTGAGCAGAGCCTCCCTCTGAAACACACAAGCAGGCCACAAGGACTGGGACCCACCTACATCTGGCTAGCAGGAAAAGCACAGGGCTGCTCCCAGGCTCCATCCTTGCATACATGCCTGACAAGAGCTGTAAACTAAAGATAGGACCAGAAGACATTCTGAGCTCACAATCCACTCCTGGGATAAGCACTTGAAAGCTCGGGTGTTTTGAGCCTAGTCATCTAAATCCCATCTAGGTTTAATCTTAGATATCCTTCATTTTTATTTCTTCAATCTGTCCATCATTTATTTGCAGGTCTCAGAAAAAAAAGACAGAAATCCCACACTGATCTTAGAGCCATTCATGATTTCCAGTGAGTACGACTTGTATTATTTATAAGCCATCTGTGGAAGCATTTACATGCAGTTAGCAGAATTTCACTAGAGCTGCCTCCTGCATCTTCTTGTTGGATGTTATTATTTAAACATACATAAGTAAAACAAAGACTGATCTATAGCTTAGGCTTCAATGGAATAATAAATCATAGTTAATTTTCAGTGTCATTGCCATTGTTGGACATCTCAGAAAGAACCAGACAAAGAATGGGGATTGCAGCTCTCAAGATTGATTTCACCTTTGTCAAACTTTTGTAAAATATTACATTGGGATCCTATACCTGGATCGAACACAGTTATAAATTCTCTCAAGATAGTACAGGCTTCAGGCATAATTTTTTCCTTTTTTTCATTTAGTCTTATTTCTTTGGAATTGCTTGTACCTACAAAGACAGCTTGACTGAAATCCAAAAGGGTCACTAAAATGGCTTGGGTACATACATAAGTGTTGCTGGCTTTCCAAAAATTTGATGCCAGTGCTTTAGCTCTAGGCTAACACAAGCAATAGTGTTGTGTGAATTCAAATAAGAGCCAGGATGTGACTCCAAAACTGGAGTGCCTCCTGATTATGCTCTGTTCACATGAATATCATACAGGCAGAGAAGCAAGGCTCCCCCATCAGATTGGCTCCTGCACCTGAAGTTTAAACTTGAAAGCCTAAATTTAAGTAGGCTGCAACAGTTCCACTCTTCCTTCTGGGGCTAAGCATATTTAGACACTGACAACTGTCCCTTTGAGAGCAGCCCCCGAAGTACAGTCTTTTTTCATTTGCCATAAGTAATATGATATGTCATGTGATACATAAATACCTCCCCGGTAAAATTATTTAGTTATTAAAGTTGATTTGTATTATCTGCTTGTACATAGGCAAGATCCTGCTACCCCCAACTTCATATGCTCTTGCTTTTTTTCAATAGATGTTGAAAAGATGGCAGCTTTAAAATCTCATTAGTACACTATTGATGGAGCCTGAAGGAAGCTGTCTGACAGATTTACTGGATCATTTCCCTCCCAAGACCTTGTTGAACAGAGGAGAAAAGCAGTCCAATTTTTGAAACTATAAAACTTACAGTTCAACCGACACAGCAGCTTCTACTTTGCTTTTATAAACTAGAGAATATTATTTAGCCAAGTCGTGGTTCATAAAAAATCATGAGCAGTCATAAGCAGTAAACTATCTCCTTGCTTTCTTCAAGTAGGGAATATTAGTTTATGGTTATTATAAAAATTAAGTTATGAAATCAAAATGATCTATTTTATTAATGACATCAAGTGCACAAGAATATCTCATATAATTCTGACTTTACCATGGAACTGTAAGTTATTTTGTCCAGTCCTTGGGAACAATAAAAGGAAGTTGATATGTTTTTAAAATTCCTGGAAAATTATTTACTGCTTTTTGAAAGAAATGGAAATGCATTAAACTTTATTGCTGGAGAACAACTAGTTCTCTGTATAAGATAGTGTTCAAGACATAGGCTGGGATTTTTTAAGAAACCTAGGGAAGTTAACTGTACAAATTCCCTTGCAGCTTGGACTTCCATGAATTATCTACAGCCTAAATGCTTAACACATTTCATATTCATCAGTCTTTCCCATCTGAGACATGTAGATCTTTACTGGAAATATGTTTTCTTCCTAAATTTAATTTGTTATTGATTCTAAAGGTGATAACAGAAAGGTCCTCTGACTGATCTATGTTCTTTCTAGAATCCTATGATTAATGAGAATGTGGTTTAAAGTCAAGTTTATATAAATCAGCTTGGAGATGATTGAAATCCTGCTCAATCCCTCTCAATTTCTTTATGCCAGCTGCAACAATCTGATCTCTACCAGCTGTTCCATTTGCTGGCTTGCAATGGCAGGATCCTGTGACATTTTCTACAATATTTCAATTTCACTTTTTCTTACGTTCCTCTATTTCAAGAACATTTGTGTGGGGCCTGCACAAAATGAGCAAAATGGATCATTTATTTCTGGAAGAAAAGTATACATTTTAAGTGGTTAGTGTTATAAAGCCAACATTGATGTTTCACTACCAAGCACTTACCATACTAGTAGTCATTACAGTGGTGACAATTTTTATAAGATATAATTTTCTAATCTCTAGAAACAGATAAGCTTCCTGGAAAGCTTTGGAAATCTGTTTGTCATATACTGTATAGTCATATCACACAGCACAGAGAACAAAGAAAAGAACCCATTTCTCCTCACTTCTGCTTCAGTGCTCCGTAAGTCTATTTGCTGTAGACTCATAAATATAACCTTTTGTTCAACTCATTTGACAGAACATTTGTTATCACTATTGTTAAGTTGCAGCCCCTGAAGAAAGTGATGCCCTAAGTCAGTTTTGAAAAAACCCAGAGGAATGTTAAGTATAATTTTGGGGAAGAAAAATAACAGTTGTTATGGACAGAAACATCATTGACAGTATCATTTAAATATCCAACCTTTAAACACATTTATTATCAGAATTTCCAGTGAAGT
This sequence comes from Pelecanus crispus, assembly GCF_030463565.1. Classification (NCBI taxonomy): domain Eukaryota; kingdom Metazoa; phylum Chordata; class Aves; order Pelecaniformes; family Pelecanidae; genus Pelecanus; species Pelecanus crispus. The sequence goes on along the minus strand of NC_134646.1, from coordinate 62,099,411 downwards.
AACTACCTATTCTACCCAAGACTGAAATATTTGTTCCTTTGATAGTTCATAACTATGTTAATCAATTGTGCGTAATGAAAAGTGGTTTTGTTTACATACCTGCTGTTTTGCAAGTGCTCAGTTTGATTATGATTTCGCAAAGCACTTGTGAACATATCCTCATAATTCAATACGATCTTTGGCATTGCATCAAATATCTCTTATTTTTATTCTTATTTTGTAAAGCAGTTACAAAGTGAACTTGACAGAGTGGCCTTTCTAATTTATTGTAATTTTTTTTTAATAATATTAAGCTAATATTAATTTCCTACATACTTTCGAAAAGGTTAAATACAGGGTTCTTGATTTCTAGCTCTCAGCTATTTTGTCCATCTTGAAGTATAAATGTATCAGGAGTCCCAAAAACATGAGTGACCATGCTAGATTTAATAATGTGTTTCCCATACTGCTAAATATGTTATCATAAAGTCAGATAAATGTGATGGGTTATCTAAAATACATGCTGAAAATAGAAAATAAAGCACCAGTGGAAAGACCTCAAGCTTTTGCTTTCTGTCCCGAATGCCTCAAAAGGGGGAAAAAAAATTGGTTTTGTAAAAGAAAGAGATTATTTTTGTTACACAAAGATAGAAAATATCTGAAACAACCAGCGCGGGACTCAGGGAAAAAAAAAAATAAAACTTAGTTCCATTTCTATTTCCTGTTCACCACTTTTTCTGTTCTTGTATTCAATAGTTTCTCCTCAGCATGCAGGTGTTTAACACCACTGCTGTCTTGGAGAACATTTTGACATGCTGTTCTGAGTGTTGTCTTCTCAGTATCACAGCCCATTGAAAGAAGCAATTGGGACAACTTTGGTAGCTCCAGAAAAAAAAAAAAAAAATTGTATGCACAGGTAAAAGCAAAAAGTGTTTGTACTTCATCCTTACTCTTTACTGTTTGTTATGTTCCCTTAAATAGATACCTGCAAGGAAACCAAACAGAAATATGGAAGAATGAAATATATGACTTTTTGCTTTTACTGTGCAACTTCTCTTTGCAATAAGGAATATCATATACATGTGCACATACATACATGTAAAAGAATGAACAAAGAATTACAGTGAAATCAGGAAGTTTCAGTTCTGCCAAGGAGAGACAAGATATTCTGTAGCACTACAGGATTTCTGAACCTACATCCTTCATCTCTTTTGTATCAGTATTCCCAGAAAATTTACTGCTAGAAAATTTAACACAATACAGACTTAGGGTTGAATCCAAAGATACTTTTCCTTCTTTCAATGTTTATAGGGCACCTAACAAAACACAGGCTTGCCCAGGTCCACTGGATGCTGCCATAATATTAAACAGAAATAACTACTGTACAATGCAACACCTACTAACAGACAAACTGTGAAGCAATTTAGAAAATTATGCAGTGCTATTCCCACCTGATGTTTATTTTTTAAAGGAAACTTAAAAAAGACTGACACATTCTAATAATCTTCATCTATCCATAATTTTTATTTCATAGAATCATAGAATGCTTTGGGTTGGAAGGGACCTTCAGAGGTCATCCAGCCCAACCCCCCTGCAGTGAGCAGGGACAGCTTTAACCAGATCAGGTTGCTCACAGCCCCACCCAACCTGACCTTGAATGTTGCCAGGGATGGGGCCTCCACTGCCTCTCTGGGCAACCTGTGCCAGTGCTTCAACACCCTCATTGTAAAAAAATTCCTTCTTATGTCTAGTCTAAATCTATTCTTCTTCAGTTTAAATCCATTATTCCTTGTTCTTTCACAACATGCCTTGCTAAAAAGATTCTCCCCATCTTTCCTGTAGGCCCCCTTTCAGTACTGAAAGGCCGCAATAAGGTCTCCTCGCAGCCTTCTCTTCTCCAGGCTGAACAACCCCAACTCTCTCAGCCTGGCCTCATAGGAGAGGTGCTCCAGCCCTCGGATCATTTCCCTTTGTCTAGCAACTGTTAAAATGGAAATGCTGAATTTTCAGCTTTAGGCTATTCCATGTGACTTGAAATAGAGATATATACGTGCCTAAAAAAGTGAATCATTGTGCTAAATTTGTCTATCTGATTTCCCCCTGGGTTCGGAGTTCCCAAAAATTGAGAGCACTCCCTCTCAGCAATATCTAAATTTAAATGAGTATAATTCTAAGAGATATGTAAATTATCAAACAAGGGGCTTATTCTTAGGTTTTCAGCCTTTTTAAATTTTTCTTCACTGTGAAAAACTAGTTTGAATGGCCATTATAGAATGTACAGTGATAAAAGATGGTCTCAGTCTTGGAAAATCTGTGGTCATTTTGCCTTCATCATTGTCCTACTTTCTGCCAAAACTTATTGGCAGTGGCATCTGGGATACTTTCTTTATCTTCCAGAATTAACCTATATAGTGAGTACACTGAACTTGAATGAACTTCAACTGTGAGATGCCTTTTCCACCAGTGTAAAACCTTGCATATACCATCAGCAGATTAACTCATTTACCCACCAAGCATAAGACAACTCTCAGTCCCACTTCATGTACCAGTACTTACATATTCAGTACCACCTGCCATAACAAGACACAGATATATGAATGGGAAGCCTGTGAGTTACAGCTTTTTGCCCAAAGAAATACAAACTTATGTTTTTCTTCCTTCCATGTCAGACTGCTTAAAGAAGTATCAAAATTTATGCCTGGTAAATAAATAACTGAAGTTAATAGACAATAGTAATAAAATGCAATAAAACCCAGCAAAAGACAGCTTCTTTAGCATCAGGACATCTAATTGGAAATCACACAGTAAAACAGAGGTGTCAAGTCAATTATAGTTCTAATAATTTGAAAATTATTATTACCTACCAATTCTTGACTGGCATTAAGTACAGAATGGAAGAACCAGTATCTAGCATATTATTTTAAAAATATATCACATTATTGCATGGATTCTTAATGAGATTTAATGAACACTTTCATGGCTATTTTCAAGGAAATTTGTGATTCTTCAGTGCAATTAATACTAAAAAATGAAATCCCTTATATTTATTTACTTTTTGAACTCTAATTCAAAAATATGAATGTGAAAATATTACCTTCCTGAATTATGGCATACAAAATACTTATTAGCCTGGTAGGAATCTTATTTGGGCAGTTCACTAACTGCATTTGAAATAAGAACAGGATGTATTGGTTACCAGACAAGTTAGTCTTTAAATTGTGGTTTGGCTATCCAAATGCCAAAATTACATTACTTTTTGAAAGGTATAGGGGAAAAACTAATCAGTCATGGTAGGCAGACAATTCATCTCAGCAACAGATTCTTCTTTAGTTACTAAATTCTGTCATAAATGACTGGAAAGAATTTCCCTTTCTTCCCAGAAAATCAAGAAACTACAACTACATCTAAGACTTAAGGTAAGCTTGTCTTTTCAGAAGACTATCATACTGTTTTATTTGCCTTACAATCTGAAGTAAAGCAGAATCTTTTCCTAGCTACAAAGTGTTTCTACATACTACTTTACCACAGGCTTTGCCACAGGGCAAATAGACATGAACATCAAAGAAATCCCAGCAATGGAATACCTGCTTAACCAAATAAATTGTTGAATGCTTTTTGAACCTTTAACAACATTACACAACTTTTACAAAGACTGTTCCTTAGTAGCTCAGATCCATCATTTGGCCTCCAGTGGGTGATAGGAACAGAAATGATAGAGTTCAGCTAAACAAACATGGAGTTGATTGATAATGGAGATAGGTGGTTTGATCGATTTGTGAGAAGATGGAGTGTTTGAGGCATCACAAGAAGAAATATTTTGTGTAAGAAATCTCCAAGAGGCTTATGGAACTGTGAATACTGGAGGTTTTATTTCCTACTATATCAAACAATGGACTTTACAGGCATTTTACTTGAAATAGGAAAGGTATGGAACTGGAGCAGAAGCCAATAAAGAAGGATGCTTTGGAAACAGTACATATGAGGGGTTTAAAGCTCTTTACCCCTGTTTTCATATCTACACCATTAATTAAAATACTAAAAATTATCTGTTCAAAACTATACCTTCAGGAAAACTATACAACTGTTTTCCCTCTCACAACACTTCCTTTATCTGTCTATTACCATCTGTTATTTATTCAGCTTCTTACTCATTTAATAATTTTTGAGCTAGTTCCTGCTTTCTCTAGATTCAGGGTAATTTCTTCATGTGTCATTATAGTATATATTTTACTACTCAGACATAGTACTACCTACCACATAAACTCTGCCTAGCTGTCTTACCAAAGAAAATGATGGTATTAAATATTCTATCATATCCCATTTTCCAGTTCCCCATCTCTTTAAGCATTTTTCTTCCAAAGTTATTTATACTGCTGTCCTGGTTTCAGCTGGGATAGAGTTAATTTTCTTCCTAGTAGCTGGCATAGTGCTGTGTTTTAGATTTAGTATGAGAATAATGATGATAACACACTGATGTTTTAGCTGTTGCTAAGTACTTCTTATGCTAGTCAAGGACTTTTCAGCTTCCCATGCTCTGCCAGGTGCACAAAAAGCTGGGAGGGGGCACAGCCAGGCCAGCTGACCCAAACAGCCCAAAGGGACACTCCATACCATATGATGTCATGCTCAGTATATAAGCTGTGGGGAGTTGGCCGGGAGCTGGCCTGAGCAATTGCTGCTCGGGAGCTGGCTGGGTATCAGTCGGTGGGTGGTGAGTATTTGCATTGTGCATCACTTGCTTTTATTATTATTATTATTATTACTATTATTATTATATTGTTATTATTTTGTTATTGTTTTACTTTATTTTGTCTCAATTATTAAACTGTTCTTATCTCAACCCAGGAGTTTTCTTACTCTTAGTCTTCTGATTCTCTCCTCCATCCCACTGGGGCAGGGAGAGTGAGCGAGCGGCTGCGTGGTGCTTAGTTGCTGGCTGGGATTAAATCACGACAGCCACCTGGCAAGCAGACCTTTCAACTTCCCAGATAAATACTTAGGAATAGCTCCTTCCAACACAACAGATCAATGAACTACAGAAAGAAGTGACTGGTTTAAAACTCATCCTTGTGTTTTCTTCATTTTCCTACATTACCAGTTATGGCTACCGCAACTGTAGAGTGGGGACACTGCTAAGTGACTAGAATTATGCTGTGGTTCTTGACTGTCCTAACAGAGCAGACAGTCTTCTGTACCTTTGGCCATTGTACAGTTCCTATTTCTGATCTAGCCTTGATGGACTTCATTGGAAACAAATGGAGAGGGAAGATAATAAAAACTAAGCAAAGACAGTGTAAAAGAAAAAATAAAAATCTAAAACAAATGCTTCCTTACATATCAAATTTACATTTTACCTAGCTTAGCTGAAATGCAATTTCATGAATAAATTTGAGGTGTGAAAATATGTTCTTCTAACCCTCATCAATATGATATGCAGTTGGGTTTTTGGAATTGTTTTTCTCCTTATTTTACATGTGAGGGTTTGACGTATCTCCTTTTACCTGTTTGACATTATTTTGGTTGGCTGTGTGAAGTTAAATCAAAGAGGGCTGCTAGCCATAACAAGCAGAAAACAAAGTAATGTAATCATTAGGATGTCTTCAGTCAGAATACTAGAAGTCCTCGAGGGAAATAATTGGTGAACAAGTCAGTAAGAAATATCTTTCACCACCCCATTTCTCAAGGTTAGAAAGCCCACTGAATTGCTGAGGACCTTGGCCTAGAGGAAAACAGAGGGGAACGTGCAGCTGAAAGAGTCGCAGTATTCAGGAGGAGGAAAGTCTGTCTCTCTGTGCCAGGTTAGACAGAAGCTGTTGCAATGCTGTGGTATGGAGCTAAGGTCATTTCCCAAGACTTCAGATCTCAAGTAAGTGTTGCAATAGGTGAGCCCCAGGCTGTGTACAACCTATGTACTTTTGGATAAATATACAGTATATCAATTTAAAAGATGTTATTCTATGTCTCTCTAATTAGTCACATGCCCAGGGCTCCTGAAGAAAAGTGTCTTTTAACGTTAACTGCATTGCACTCTCTTGCAATCAGAGCATTTGAAACACATGAAAGAGCTTTATATTAAGACTGAAAGATTTGTGAGGATCCACGCGGAAGGATTTGAATACAGTAAAGATTGATATCTACAGATTGCTACTTCTCTTAACAAACCACAAAGAAAGAGCACAAAGCCCTTTTCACTCCTAATCAGACTGTGAGGACAAGCAGTATTGTCATCAGGTCATCTACCTGGGTTAGAAAGCTAACCCTGGTAAGACAACCCACAAGACAGAGTCTAGGACAGAACTCACAGGTACAGTTTCCCCATAAGTCGACATAGCAAAAAGAGTGAAAAACAAATGATTTGACATGAAATATTTTGACACCACTGAAATGAAATAAAAAGGTAAACAAAAATTCATTTTGACACATTCCTGTCAAAAACAGTGTTAGAATCGATGCAAGTCCCACAAGATGGTTTCGTTTTCTTTAGAAAAATGCAGTTTTGTCAAAATTGTTCAGTGTGATACTTTTCATCCAGATTTACAGCTGTGGAAGTAACTCCCTCTTGTTATTAGTATCATTCTTCCATAGCATCTATCAATCTCAAGATGCTTCACTGAGATAGTGAATATCATCACTAAATATCATCATTGTTGCCCTTGTTTTACAGATAGAAAAAGAGATATATAGGTGGGGACACAGGATAACTTACTTAACACCAGGGTACTTCATCAGTGGAAGCAGGTATGGAGTCATAACGTATGTGCCATACCTGGAGGACTAGACCATGCAGGACTGCCACAGCTGCCCCGTGGTCACGCCACCTACGCTACTGAGGCTGTTTACTCTGCATGTACCTACATACTACTGTGACTTCCGTACTCACGAGGAACTTAAAGACCTCTGGCTACAACCCTTGTTACACCAGCCAGCTACTCCCTCACTCCTTAGGTGAGGGTATAAACTATTAGTAAGTTTCATTCTACAAAATAAACAACCTGTTTTCACAATGAGGAAAAGGAAGAAGACATCCTTACCAATAACAGCAAAGGTCCTCTAGAGCCTTATATCAATCCCCTCGGTCCTGTAAATTAAACACACCAGAGGAAGCATTGTCAGGATACATAAAACACAGCGGCTCCTACTAGCCATCTTCCCATCCATCCAACCCTACAATACCCCAAATGTCAAAGCTCCCAGTTACACTTGAGGAGTTCATGCAAGTGCTGGTGGTCAGAGGCTGGGACCATGCTGGGACCACATTAAATTTCTAACATTTAACTGTGTGGAAAATCATATAGCAGACCCAGGTGACATCTCCTGACACTATTTGCTAGTGCAAAGTACAAGCCACATGAGTTTATTTCCACATTTATTTTCTGTTAGAAAAATTCTCCAAAGTCCTTACTTTTCAAAAACACAGTTTATTTGTGGACACATCTCAGATTTCCATGCTGAAAATCCCAAGATGGGCATAATATATCACTGCTCGTATTCCACGTTTTTCTATTTAGACTGAGCCATGATATGTACTTAATGGTGCATTGAATGGTGCAATCCCAAACTCAGCAAAGCCCAGCAGAGTTACTTATAATACTGTTAGCTATTACTTTGATGATATTGTGTCTTAACTGACTGTATTAAATTAGAGATTTCATTTTTTCTATAACAAAATTATTTCTGTGAGATTTCTCCCAAGGCCCAAGAGATACTTCTATCTATTTCACAAATTTTATGCGTACTAGCCAAAATAGATCAATATACTGCTTTTAGCAACTCCAAATTTGTTTTCCTCATCATACCATTGTTTGGTTGACCTGTAAATAAATGTTCTAGCACAGCTCTTCTGTTTGGAAGAAAACAAGCTAAAGTTTAAAACATACCAGAAGTTTAAAAATATAAAATTAAGAGTATCACATTACAGTAGCTGAGAATTATGTTAAAATCAAGAATATGTTTCAAATTGTTCTAGAATGTACAATTTTACTTCTCACTGAGAAAAGGCTGATATGCCATTACTGGAGACAGTGGGAAGTACCAGATACTGCAGAGTAAAAAATGTGAAACAGCAAATAGCAAGCCTTCAAATAGCACAGGGCAAACATGTATAGAAGTGTCAAATGAAACCCCAGGGAATACTGTATTGAATTCTGAAGTCTTTAATAGCATACAACCTATAAGACAACTTAGAAAAACATGGGAAAGTTAGACAAGCTAAAACCTTCTGGGGGGGTGAGGGAGTAAGAAAGATCAGACACTAGATGTATTTGACTACTCTTTTCATCTTCTTGATAATATTCATATCTGACAGCACTGTAATTCTTTTCATTTTATGCAATAGTAAATAAAATCTGTTGCTGTAATCATCTTCAGTGAGGACTCTGAATCATTGTCTTTTTGGATGGTGCTGTTAGTGTTGGTCTCCTTTGTGTCTGGCAATGTTTTGGTTGCTAAGGAATACAATGTATTAATTAGAAATTACACTCCCAATTACAGCGGAAAAGATCTGGTCTTTACTACAATAATTCACAAAAGAACTTGGGGAAAAAAAAAAACCAAACCAGAAAGCAATTAAAAATGAAAAACAATCCAGCTTTTCTAAAGTTACAGTTCCTTAAGATCTGTTTTACTTAATTGACTGCTTTATTTTGAAAGGCCTTTTTAGAAGGGCCCAATGCCACACACAGCAAGGGTGGTGGTGCCAGTTCAGTCAGCATGCTGCTGTCAGCTTCTCCCTTGCCAGAGTCAACTATGGGCAGTGCAGAGACTGCACAGAAGCTGACCTTTGCATCAGGGGTGCTGGAATGTCACCCATCACAGCTAAGTATCTAAAAGGAAGTTTAGCTGTTTGAAGCACAGTTTCAGCAGAAGGCTCTTAAGCAGAAGCCATAGTCTTAAAGTCCCTGTTCATGAATGTCACCAATGCTTAGCATGCGGTCATAGAAGACATCAGAAACTGTTTCCCTCTTCTGAGTTGGAGAAAAGATCAGAAGCTAGGCCTGTCTTTCTCTCTAGAAATTGGGCTGATCACTAGTGTCATGTTCCCTGTCTCTGAAAAAATCAAATTGTTTGTTGCAAAAGGCTCAGTCCAACCAGGATAGCTCAACTTTTCTGGGTTAGGTTACTCTCCTGAAAGAGAAAATGTGAGGTTTACCTCAGTCAGAGAAGGCACTGAATATTCATCTTCCACACCCGTGGCAATTACGGGGCTAAAAACAAAAAGTGAGCTCTGGTAGGAGCAGAGGCCTCAATCTGCAACGCCGAGTAGTGTATCTGAGAACAAAAGCAAGATCTGGGACCCATCAGGGTAGTCAACCTGTCTCACTGGCTACTCATGATTTTTACCCATCCTAGTACTAACTCCACCAGGTCCCATTCTGAGAAGCCTCAGAATGTGCCTTCATGGGTGGACAGAAGGGATCTTTGGCTGCACCCTGAGTTCCTCAGACATTGTTTGATTCAGAAAAGCTGCATTATTCCAGTGCTGTGCTGTGTTCACATTACTAAGGCTGAACCAGGATGCAGATCAATCACTGAAAGGTTTCAGCAGAGCCGGACTCAAAGCTAGCATGCCCTTTCTTCACCTCTTACCATTGTGTGTGAAGCACAATCAGACCATCTAGTGGCAGGCAGCATTATTCCATATTCTATTAGAGGATGTTACCTTTCCATTTAATTAAAGAAATGGAGGGATATATTGCAGTCAGGCTTACTAATCAGTCACTGTAAAAATATCTTGGCTGAAGTCCTATTGCTTAACAACAGTAATAGCCTTGCTTCCTACATAGCTTCTAGGTTAATTGACAAAGCAAATCTAATAATTTTAATCAAGAAAAAAAGTACTTTGTTGAAAGTAGTAACTAAAGCATTACCATGGTTGCCGTTTCACAAATAATTGAAATATTTTCATTTTTTTCACCATCTGCTTAAGGAAGCAAGGTTTCTATTTCATCCCTATGCATATGCACAAGCAAGTGGGAATACTCATCTGTTTTTCTGTTGGTCCCCTCATAAACTCTTTCAAACTTGTTGGAAACCTTAACTAAACCGGTCAAACAGTAATAGACTGAACAGTTACTGGAATTTTACAATCAGCAACACAGTGGAAGAGAACAAGCCTCGGCGGGGATAAGCACAGCATGAAATCACCTTCTTTTACATCACATAACATCTGTACAGGGGGAGATATTCTGAGTGTCCCAAACACAAGGAGAGCTTTGATCAATTGTAACAGACTGCTAAGAGTCTGACTGCAAGATACACCTCTGTAGCAAACTACACCTTGTTTGTTCCATTGCTGATGAAGACACAAGCAGACATGAGACATAGAAGAGATGACTGCATGAGTAGTTTCTCTCTCTTTCTCTCTCTTCCCCTCCCTGCTAAGGCATAGGCATTGACTGTTATGTCATCAGCACATCACCTGTAGTTCTTTAGCTGAGGAGGATTGATGGGAGACAGGGTTATCTGGCTCACTGGGATTTCTGGGATATTTCCATAGTCACTGGATCGGGTTTCTTGGTGGGATTTTTCAGCCTGGATATAGCATTGGGCTGATGCACCAGTTAGTGAAAGTAGACTGAAAGATATCAGATCTGCTTTCTTGTAGATGCGTTGGGCAGAAAGAACAGGAGATATGACAGATAAGGTCTTCTGATGTTCAATTTTGTAGCAAGAACACAGAGAACCAGGTTTCTAATGTACTATCTACATCAGCAGTTCAGAAAATGCAAAATTCTGAAAATATAGCTAGTTTACCAGGATAACAATTCATCTTTTAAAAAAAAAAAAAATTGTAAACAGTTTTAAAAAAATGCATATTCTTTCTAGCAACACCATTTTAAGGGCTATGAGGAATATGTGGCTTGCTTTCCTCCTCCTGTCACCACTTTGAGTAATTCAAATTTAAACTATACTAAAGGGCAAAATGTACAAGCCATACTTGCACATAATGCCTTTTGGTATGATTCAATACTTTCGAGTCACAAACCATCTCCAATGAGAAATTCAGCTGCTTGCTGTAAAAAACTTCAAGAACATAATTACAGTTAGAGTAAAAATTTGGTTTTTAACATGAAAACTCAAGTTGTTTAATTGCAGTAGAAAACTTCAGAACAGGAAACACAGAAAAGAAATTAAAAGAATGAAAGATTAGTATTTTCTTCCTGGCAGAGCTGATCATTTCAAGCATTGCCTCTGGTTTTAACGGAGAAACAATTGCTGTTTCAATGTTAACCACTAATGTTGTAACCAGCAACTGTACAACATAAACAAAAAAGCAGTGTTTCAAAGACCATTTATGGCCAAGTATAAGATTATCCTTACTGAAGAAAAATCCTTAAAGGTGAAAGTGACTTCACTCTTACATCTGCATTCTATAGCTTGAGGATATCTGATCAGTTTTTCCAGCAGGGCAACTACTTCTATCACCTCGTCCATTAGACCTGAATGTCCTCCACATTCTTAAGGGAACTCTTTGTCTTCAGTAGGTAGATATTTGATATCATCCTGTTTGCACAAACCTTTCTCTGAAATTTGTTGGGATTTGGCCATGGTTTCACCAAGATAATAACTAGGCAAAGCAGAGTTTCACCATTGTCTTATTCCCTTCCTGCTCTCACTTGAGTGTTTTCTCCCAGTCTAATCCATCTCTCCACACATTCTGTATCATTGATTCCTGTGCAAATTTTTTAGTAAACTTGCTCACGGTCACATCCAACTCTGTCTGCATATTAATAATATTCTCGACTTCTCCCTCTTTGGCTGCTGTTCAAAAATAAATGTCACTAATGGTTTTAGCTCTATTAGGTACAGGCCTGAGCTGCATAGTCTATAGCAGGACGTTCTGCACAATTTGGTCCAGGAAGACAGTAGCTCTCTGTATGTGAGGATTAGTTAATTTTTATTATCTTACACTCAGGAAGAATCTCTAAATCAGTAAGTCGTTCTCAGCAGCAATGTAATACTCCTCCAAGGCATCTTCTAAACACGTTTCTTTCACTTCCTATGTGCTAAGGGGTAGCTGGGATTATTAGAGATGCCACCAGACATTTCAGTTTAGCTGAGGTAACAGCCTGCTGCCTCTGAAAGGGGAGGTCCTGCTCCTCTCCCTTCGCCCTCCTCACATACTCTTGCTTCTAGATCAGTTTCAGGAAAACAGTAGAAAAATGACAAACTAACCTGGTAGTTAAAACCAGAAACTGAATAGCTCAGCTGATTTACCATGCAATCAGAAGAGGAGAAGCAGGGGAAGTGGGAGGGGAAGAGGAGACAACAAGGGAAAGAAGACTGAAAACTCTCTTGAGCTGTTAACTCAGCCTATGCCATGAAGTTATGTTGTGCAACTTTGTCCTAAAACTAGAAAAGTTGTTTTACTTGGATCGTATTGAATGGGGCACACTAGGCATTTGCTGCTCTTTCTCCTGAAATTCTGAATTAATCTGTCCTAGCTTTCATATCATTCCATTTAGAAAGGCAGTAGAGAAGACTGTAAAATGGCATGAATTCACAATCTGATCAACTTACAGGTCCCTTATATCAGAAAAAAACCACTAGCAAAAGCCACAAAAACTTCATAAGCATGAAACTTTTTCCTTCCATTTCACTTTAAATTCTCAAAAATTTATATTTGCAGTCATCAAGGCAATGTATATTGCAAACTATAGCTGCATTTTCGCAATTCTAAATCAAATGGAGTGAACCTTGAAATAGCAGATCTTTTTATGATCTCTCAAACAAACAAACAAAAAAACCCAATTTCACCAATGACACTATTATTGTTCTATGATATGTCCTGAGATTGATTTTCAGAATGATAAATGTTTATGTCGAATTTATTTCTGCTTATAAACAATGCTCTGTCAGAAAGCCTACACAGTAAAAAATGCACAAGCAGCAAAGAATCATGAATTAAACAATACATTTTAATTTCTAAATTCTGAGGAAAGCATGTTATATTGCACATTCTCAGTTTTAAAACTCTATGTCATTTTCCTGTAACCTTGACATGAAGCATTATATATATATATATATATATTTATGAGAGAAAAGAATAGTTTGGTGGTACCATGGATAAAAAGCAGAATAATGCATGACAGAGAAAAGACTTGGAAACTCTTGTGCACTGAATGCAGTAAAATACGAATACCAAGCTTTAGAAAAACACTGCCGTGCATTTAGAATAACTGGTCTCCTTTAATTAACACCTGTGATGACCTTTGTTGCTTTTACAAGCAATGTACACCTTAGTAGTTTCCATGGGCTGCTTAGATGCAAGAACAGAACACATTTGTTTTTAAGACAAAACTTGACTAGAAAAGATGGTAGGGCCAGCTAAAATTTCAGCAATGCATTGCTTCACTCCATGTCCAAATTATACTTCAGCTGAATTTCAGCAAAAATGCCACTTGTTGCCATGACAACAGCTGAGGCCAGAGGTATTGACAAAAGAGAATTCTGCATTCCAAATAAAGGATGAGTTATGTGTTAGAACAGACAAAAGAGTAGTAAATGGCCTCTGTCTTCTGAGCTTCATGAATACAAACACCACAGAACCAGACTAGAAAGGATATTTCTTCTGTTCAGAAAAGAGAACAATACCTATGACAAGTCTTTGACATCGCAGATCTCCTGTTCTTGAGTAGCTCACCCTTTACATTGGGTCTATAAACACCATCTGTGTACACTGAAGAAACATTTCCAGAAATAAATGAGTCATATACCAGATCTCTTGTCAGTAACACAGGAGACAGATTTGTAGCAAATGATAAATAAACCAACAATAAGCTAATATCCTAGAGTCTACCCCAAGACTTATAAAGTAATTGCTTACATAAAATGGATAAAACACATTACAAGTTTATTTTCATGCTGACAACCATTACATCTAGGTTTTTAATACACCCTGCTTGTTCCTTACTTTACTACTAACCACGGTTAAATTGGCAACTGTCAGCATATCACAGAATCATACAATCATTTAGGTTGGAAAAGACCTTTAAGATCACCCAGTCCAACCATTAACCTAACTTACCAAGTCCACCACTAAATCAATTAAGGGTAGAGTAGTAACCCCACGCCTCCTGGCTTGGTGGCCGGATCATTTATAATGAAAGTAAAAACTAGGAATCATTAAGGTTGGAAAGGACCTCTAAGATCATCAGTCCAATCATCAACCCAACACCACCACGCCCACTAAACCATGTCACAAAGTGCCACATCTACACGTTTTTTTGAACTCTTTCAGGGATGGTGACTCTACCACCTCTCTGGGCAGCCTGTTCCAATTCTTGACCACCCTTTCTGTAAAGAAATTTTTCCTAATATCCAATCTAAACCTCCCCTGGCACAGCTTGAGCCCATTTCCTCTTGTCCTATTGCTAGCTACTTGGGAGAAGAGACCAACACCCACCTCACTACAACCTCCTTTCAGGTAGGTGTAGAGAGCGATAAGGTCTCCCCTCAGCCTCCTCTTCTCCAGGCTAAACAACCCCAGTTCCCTCAGCCACTCCTCATAAGACCTGTTCTCCAGACCCTTCACCAGCCTTGCTGCCCTTCTCTGAACATGCTGCAGCACCTCAATGTCTTTCTTGTATTGAGGGGCCCAAAACTGGACACAGTATTCCAGGTGCGGCCTCACCAGTGCCAAGTACAGGGGGACAATCGCCTCCCTGCTCCTGCTGGCCACACAATTCCTGATACAAGCCAGAATGCTGTTGGCGTTCTTGGCCACCTGGGCACACTGCTGGCTCATGTTCAGCCGGCTGTCTACCAACACCCCCAGATCCTTTTCAGCCAGGCAGCTTTCCAGCCACTCTTCCCCAAGCCTGTAGCGTTGCATGGGGTTGTTGTGACCGAAGTGCAGGACCCGGCACTTGGCCTTGTTGAAACTCATACAGTTGGCCTTGGCCCATCGGTCCAGCCTGTCCAGGTCCCTCTGCAGGGCCATCCTACCCTTGAGCAGATCAACACTCCCACCCAGTTTGGTGTCATCTGCAAACTTACTGAGGGTGCACTCAATCCCCTCATCCAGATCATTGATAAAGATATTGAACAAGGCTGGCCCCAAAACAGAGCCCTGGGGAACACCGCTCGTGACCAGCCGCCAACTGGACTTAACTCCATTCACCACTACTCTCTGGGCTTGGCCACCCAACCAGTTTTTTACCCAGAGAAGAGTACACCCATCCAAGCCATGGGCTGCCAGCTTCCCAAGGAGAATGCTATGGGACACTGTGTCAAAGGCTTTGCTGAAGTCCAGGTAGATGACATCCACAGCCTTTCCTTCATCCACCAGGTGGGTCACCAGGTCATAAAAGGAGATCAGGTTGGTCAAGCAGGACCTGCCTTTCATAAACCCATGCTGGCTGGGCCTGATCCCCTGGTTGACCTGCACATGCCTGTTGAGCGCACTCAAGATGAAACACTCCATAATCTTTCCCAGCACTGAAGTCAGGCTGACAGGCCTGTAGTTCCCTGGGTCCTCCTTCTGGCCCTTCCTGTAGATGGGCATCACATTGGCAAGCCTCCAGTCATCAGGGACCTCCCCTGTTAACCAGGACTGCTGACAGATGACAGGAAGAGGCCTGGAGAGCTCCTCTGCCAGCTCCCTCAGTACTCTTGGGTGGATCCCATCTGGCCCCATAGACTTGTGAGTGTCCAGGTGGCATAGCAGGTCATTAACTGCTTCCTCCAGGACTATGAGGGCTCCATTCTGCTCCCTGTCCCTGTCTTCCAGCTCAGGGGGCTGAATACCCTGGGGATGACTGGTCTGGCTATTAAAGACTGAGGCAAAGAAGGCATTAAGTACCTCAGCTTTTTCCTCATCCTTAGTGACAGCGTTCCCCCCTACATCCAGCAAAGGATGGAGATTCTCCTTGGCTCTCCTTTTATTGCTGATGTACTTATAAAAGCATTTTTTGTTATGTTTTACAACAGTGGCCAGATTGAGTTCTAGCTGGGTTTTTGTTTTTCTCATTTCTTCCCTGCATAGCCTGACAAGATCCCTGTACTCTTCCTGAGTTGCCCGCCACTACTATCAAAGGCAGTAGACTCTCCTTTTTTCCCTGAGTCCCAGCAAAAGCTCCCTGTTCAGCCAGGCCAGTCATCTTCCCCGCTGGCTGGTCTTACGGCACACAGGGACAGCCCGCTCCTGTGCCCTTAAGACTTCCTTCTTGAAGAAGGCCCAGCCTTGCTGGACCCCTTTGCCCTTCAGGACTGCCTCCCAAGGGACTTTCCCAACCAGCGTCCTGAACAGGCCAAAGTCTGCCCTCCAGAACTCCATGGTAACAGTTTTGCTGCCCCTCCTCTTTACATTGCCAAGAGTCGAGAACTCTATCATATCATGGTCGCTAAGCCCAAGATGGCCTCCGACCACGACATCTCCCACAAGTCTTTCTCTGTCTGTAAACAGCAGGTCAAGTGTGGCACCTCCCCTGGTAGGCTCGCTTACCAGCTGCGTCAGGAAGTTATCCTCCACACACTCTAGGAACTTCCGAGACTGTTGCCTCTCTGCTGTGTTGTATTTCCAGCAGATGTCTGGCAAGTTGAAGTCTCCCACAAGAACAAGGGCTAGCGATTGCAAGACTTCTGCCAACCGCTTGTAGAACATTTCCTCTATCTCTACATCCTGGTTGGGCGGTCTACAGCAGACTCCCAACAGGACATCCGCCTTGCTGGCCTTTCCCCTCATCCTTACCCGTAAGCACTCAACCTTATCATCACCACTGTCGAGCTCTGTACAGTCAAAACACTCCCTAACATACAGAGCCACCCCACCACCTCTCCTTCCCTGCCTATCCCTTCTGAAAAGCTTATAGCCATTCAGCGCAGCACTCCAGGCATGAGAGTCGTCCCACCACGTTTCTGTGGTTGCGACTACGTCATCGCTATCCTGCTGCACAAGGGCTTCCAGCTCCTTCTGTTTGTTGCCCATGCTATGTGCATTGGTGTAGATGCACTCGAGATAGGCTATCGATTTCGCCCTCAACGTTGTCATACCACCCCTGGGCTCCTCACTAGCAAGCCTGTTTATATCCCCTTCCCGCTTCAAACCTAGTTTAAAGCCCTCTCAATGAGTCCTGCCAACTCATGGGCGAGAATCCTTTCCCCCTTTGGAGACAGCTGATCTCCATCAGCTGCCAGCAGGCGCAGTGCCATGTAAACCTCCCCATGATCAAAAAAACCAAAATTCCACTGGCAGCACCAGCCTCTGAGCCACCTGTTAATCAGGTGAGTTTTCCCATTCCTTTCAGCATTCTGTGCTGCCATTGACAGAATTGAGGAAGACACTACCTGTGCTCCCGATCCTGCAACCAATCTCCCCAGTGCCCTGAAGTCCCTCTTGATTGCTTTAGGACTTCTCTCTGTAACTCACCACTGCCAACCTATACAGCCAGCAATGGGTAATAATCGGAGGGCCTTACGAGATCAGGGAGTTTCCTAGTAATGTCCCTAACCCGGGCCCCAGGGAGGCAGCAGACTTCCCTGTGGGATGGGTCCGGACAGCAGACTGAGCCCTCAGTTCCCCGCAGGAGGGAATCGCCTACCACAATTACCCTCCTTTTTTTCTTAACAGGGGCAGTCGTAATCTGACCGATATGCCATTCTTTGATTTCACTCAAAGTCTCATAATTTGAACATATATTAGAAGACTCGAAAGTTACTTAATCAATGATCTGCCATGGCTTTCAAGCTGAACAGAGGAAGAAGAAACAGGACAGGGAACACCCAATAAATCACACCAAATCAAAGATTTTTCTAGTTTGCATAGGCCAAGAGGTTTCAGGATCTAGTCAACATGAGTGGCTTGCAACAGTACGTATAGTTCTTACAGCTCATGGTATCTCCTATGACAAAATCACAGGTAAAATAGAAATAGCATTGGCAAAGTCCTGAACACTCACGTACTATGAGACAAATGGTGTCCAAAAGACCTTGCAAAGGCATGAAGACAACAGATAAAAGGTGGCATGATAAAGAGACCCAGAGGAGTAACTTGCCTGACTGAACCCATCATTCCTTAAACAGGTCAATCAATTCCCAGCCCCTAAGAAAATGGTAAAATGCTCAAAGGACCTTTCTGTAAGGAAGCAGTTATGAGTCCTGTGTCCTGGAAAAATCTCAGATGACTTGTTCTTTCACACCCTGAATTTGCTTAACTGAGGTCAGTTGAAATCTGAGCTTAATTTTTTTTTTCATATTTCCTTTAATTGTTTTCTTTGCATGAGACTACTTTTTTTCTAACAAATATTTCCATGAATAACTGACATGCAAGGAATTATATATCATGAATAAAATGCTGCTTTCCATGGGACAGAATGTAATGGCTATTTAAGACTATGCTACACATGTTTAGAATGTACTTTGCAAATACTAACGTAAGACCAACTTCTGTCTCTTAACAGCATGTATCCTCATTAAGAGAGCTGGAGACAAAAGTACGAGTTGATCAAGGAGTACAAGAGTTGATCTCTGTTTCTGAGAGTCACAGATGTGTTGTAAAATTCCTGAATAGGGAGTGGCCTTATGAACCAACTCAGAAAAAGGTTTTGAAACATGGAGACAGAAGAATGCATGGAGAAGACTGTATCAGGAACAAAGAATGAATTGATGAGAAAGACATCTTTTGCAAATGGTGTACACTAGCGATATGAAGAAAAAGAGCTAGGTAGAAAATTGGAGGTGTAAAGTTATGCAAGACTGTTGGGAAGAAAGATTATCAAAGGATAGCATTTTCTGCAGTATGAGAAAGGGGAAGGGAAGGTGCAGGGAAAAACAATAAATATAGCCAATCATGGCATGGGGAGATGATCCATGAATCTTTGTGTGAATAAATGCCTACCAATGTGAATACAATCTGCAAAAGCAACGGTCCTTCATGTGAAAGATTCAACTCACCTGCCACCCCCAAGGACACTGTCCTACTTTGCAGGATAAAGGTTATTCTAGGATGAGTAAAAGTGGGGAGAGAACTGTGATTCTGTTTGCTATATTAGCATAAGTCACCTGGAATGAGAAAGTTTTGACTTTGGGATCTGAAGAGAAGTGAAGTCAGAGAGAGAGAGAACTAAATTCAGGGAGAAATAAGCATTCACAACAATTGTGATGGCAAGAACATAGTGATCAGCAGAAACAAGTAAAACAAATTTAGACAGGGTTTGAAGAGCACAGAAGTAGAGAAGATAGACATCTGGAATACGAGTCACAAACTCAAGTGAATGAGAAAGGCTTCTTATGTTGACTAATCTGGAATAAGGTATGACAAAGGGTTCAAGAGGAAAATAGGGAATTCCATTTTATAAAGGTAAGATTTTGTAAATCATTTTATAAAAGTTTATAAGGTGTCAGGTAAGAGTATTACCTGGCAAACTATGAGCAGAACTAAATAAATGACCCAAGAGTAACAATATGTTCCTCCATAGGATACCAAAAAAGACTAGGCAATCACAAGCTACTTTTAAAGACCAGACTTCAGTATCCAAGTCAAAGACTATCCCGATCAAATTCAAAAGTTTATCTTCATCAAACAGAAAGTACTATATTCAGAAAGTACAATGTCAGAGTGAGAAACAGTATTCTGTAACCTTACAATAGAAGGTTTCTTTAATGCAATCTCTTTCACTCTGTGCATAATTACATCTTTCATTGGCTTGTATGATGTTGAGCTTTTAAACCCTGCTTTTGCTTTTTTTAGCTTTGATCCAGAAATGTTATTTTCTGTGCTTCAGTTTGATTTTTGTCATTTTTATTACCAGCCTATCAAAATGGAGCATTCACATTGTTCTGACCGAGCACTTAAAAGGAAACCCATTAGTGAGATGTTGAATTTGTATTTATTCTTTATGTGGAAAAGAGATCTAAAATATCACCCTTATCTTCCAGTTTTATCCTTTAAGAAGAACAACCCTTCTACTTTTGAAAGTTCAACAACTGAAAATCAGAGAAATGGGAAAAACCTAAGTTTTCAAATTATAACACACAATTTTCTTGATATGGAAGATTTAAAGAGCCTAGCATTTTCTCTCTCAAATGATCACTTAACACCTTAAATTCTTGCTCTGTCCTCTCCTAGTATCCTTCATCCTTTGTTATCTCCACCTATTTTTGTATCACTGGAAAGCTTAATTTAAGAAGATTTCTGCAAGACTGTGAAATATATAGCACTGTTAGAAGCTGTTACACAGACCACATATGAACAAATGTTTTGTGGTACCTATACATTTGTGGAAATAATCAAAATTCTCTTCCTGCTTTCTGGATTCAAACATGTCTCATCTTAATGGGGACTGCTCTAATCAACATGCCTGAGGTTAGTCTAAGGGGCCTGTCAAAGTTTTTTATTACAAAATGGAAAAAAACTTTGAAGATGGAGGAGTCATGATTGCCAGTCCCTCTTCAAATTATTATTTACATTTTAATTAATGGCTTGCTAATATCAATTACAAAAACCCTACAAATTATGGAAATACCTTGCAAGGCCTGAAGCCTAAGCTTTTTTTTATCAGGTGGATATTCTCAGCACTTTGCCTTATCTTTTCTCCTTGGCGTGATGAATGTTTCGACATTTGATGGTAAACGTCACCCTAAAGATGAAAGATATGGGTCTGAATACCCCTCCGGGAAAGGCATTTAGTCTTCTATACCTCCCTCTGAACTGCTTGGTAAGAAGTAACGTACCCTCCCTCCTGTAGCTATGTTTTGGGGACCTGGATCTACTGGAGCCTATGTAGAAAACGGTTCATTTTGAATCCCAGGGCAGGTTAGGTGTGGAGCAGATTCTTAACCCTGTCAAAATGGAGGTGTTTCTTGACATGTCCAGAAAAAAACCCACCTCAGCTACTAAGGAACTCTACACTGAAACTGAGCACCTGCAGACTAGCTAGCAACTAACTAGTAAGGGTGATCCTGAGGGTCACAGTTTTGGATACAGACACTAGAATATCACTGATGGCAGAGCCATGCTCCAGAAACATGTACTGTTTTTAAAAAAAGCTGTAAAGTATATATGTATTACAATGAAAAACATATATATTTACGGCTATGAAAACTATGGCTTACAAGTCTGCATTTTCTCATTTGTTTCTTAATTCAGCATATGTAGAACAGACAAAAACAACGCTGAGTCACTGTATGGCGTTGTTACTCTTTGTCTAGCCAAAAGGAAACTGTTTTGTCTCACCTCATAGAAACGCTGCCTAGGAGTCATAGGCATCCTAGTCCAAATCCTGATTAATAATGCTCAGCCTGTGCACGCACACCAGAGTTAAATCTCCAGATGGGAAGGATGGAGGCTTTACTAATTAGTTAAGTCTGCTCTCGTATCAGTCCATCACTTGGCAGATGTACAATGCTCTGCTCTAAGCTATTCTGTGGTTTCTCAGCTCCTGCAGAATTTACTGATTCTGCAGTTAGCTGTTTCCCAGACACACTTCATTATCTTTACCTGGTGGATTCAGGAACATTTTCAGGCTCTATCCTCTGAGGCAATCATCACACAGATTAATTACATTGATCAGTCACCTCAGACTTGGATAATTTAAGCTGATGAATCTGTCTTTAACCCTAAATCAAAAAAGTATCTTGTAATTCATGTAACAATATCAATTACATAAACCTCATTACTGCATATATCAAAGTAATTTAATCCTGCATTATTATAACCAATCAGTTCACCTTCAGATCAAGCCATTTATATTATCACTATTCTTTGACTTCACCTAGATAAAAAAATTTGTGGCTTTATTCTGTCAAAAATGAAACAATAATTTCTTTCTATAGTTTAACAGAAATATTTTGTGTTGTTTGGTAGTAGTGCTATTAAGTAAAGTCGGGATTTAGGTCTCATATATGCAGCTATCTGTAATTATGTTTAGATTTTTCCAGATCTTTTCTAATATCTGTAGTAAACATTTACTCAATCAGCAACTGAGATTGTCATCACAGCACTTGAGTCTTTGGATTGTAGAAACAGGAACAAACTGTCACTGTTTATGCTATCCTGTCTTTACATATTTTAAGAAGTTTCAAAGTGCATATCTGAAAAAGTAGTAAAACAATAAAGATAAAGATGTTATTTTGTGTTTTTCTCTTTGGATTTGTCTATTGACAAAAAAACCCTTTAGAATCTGAACCTCTAGCACCACATAAACTGTTACACTAACCTTATCAGACACTGTTCCATAGAGTATGGATTTCCATATTGCATCATTCTCTTGTTTGCATGATCAAA
The DNA here is from genome assembly GCF_030463565.1 of Pelecanus crispus. Lineage (NCBI taxonomy): Eukaryota > Metazoa > Chordata > Aves > Pelecaniformes > Pelecanidae > Pelecanus > Pelecanus crispus. The sequence goes on along the minus strand of NC_134646.1, from coordinate 62,077,210 downwards.
TACATTTTTAAGCTTAGAAAACAGTACTGCCTGGAAGCACTAAGACTTGTGTTGTAATTAGAACATGACTGGATGCAGAAAAGCCCTTACAGCTAGTGTCAGCACTTGCCAGAAATTATAGCACACAGTAGTGTATGAGATGCTAGAGCTTCCCCTGTATAAACTAAAAAGTGTTAGATGTTGAGTGCCACTCTTAGCAGGCCTTGGAAAAAAATTACTTTCATTGCTCTAAGTGCACTATAATAAATACAAACACACTCTGATTCTGAATCTTCTGTTCAAATATTCTCAGACACCGGACTCTAAAGGATACCATCCCTTAGAAGGATGTATGTAACCATTTGTTGGTTATACAAATCCCCATCCACTTAAAATGGAATTGTTTATCTCCATTATGCCTTCCTCAGTGTTTTATAAAAGCAGAAATTAATGCCGATTGTGAAGAATTTTAGCAGTTAAGTTCAATCCTCAATAAAGAACAATAATTTCTACAAAATTATCCTATTCAGGTATTCTACAGAACTGTATGTGTTTATTTCACTGTCGTTTCGTTACTTTGTTTTACTTCAGATACTTTTTTTGGTCTTGTCTCCCCTTACAATAACATTCATAGCTACAGCACGGGGTAAAGCACCACTGGTGACAGATGGTTGATTAAAATCATGGACACAGATTAAGCAAGAAAAAAGTTGGAGGGCTGAAAGAGGCAATTAAAATGGCAGCTTGCTCAAGAAAGCAGAAGGGAGGTCATTTTTGCCCTTAAGAAATGTATTAAGCTATGCTACAGTAATCAGGATTACCAACTGCTCAATCGTTAGTGACAGAAAATCCACTCTGGATGTAGGTATTTCTCATCAAAATCAGTTCTCAAATTTGATTCCAGATACACACCGATCTTTTTTCCAAACTTAGAGGAGCAGCTCAGTCAGGTCTTCCAGAAAGACCACACAAGTCTTAGAGTGCTTGTTACAGCTGTGGTGATCCATTTTAAGTACAGGGAGCATTGCCAAAATTTGCCATCTTAAGCATTCAAAGGGCACTATGGTGATCCTGTTTTCTATTATATAGAGCAAAATCACAACCTAATGAGCATCTTCAGAAGCAGCCTTAGATGGCTATACTTCTAATGACCACATGTTGAGAATATACCAACAAAATGTCTTTGAATGTAACTTTACCTTCTAGAAACTTAAACAATTTGAAGTCTTCACCAGAAACCAAAACATAATATATTTTACTTGCATATAGAAATTAGGGAAAAAAATTAGCAAGAGAAAGAACTAGGGCCAATCTAGGTGCATTGCTACTGATGGATATTCTGTCTCATTTCTTTTACAATGACATTAATTTTTACAATTATTTTCACAGAATCACAGAATGGTTGAGGGTTGGAAGGCATCCCTGGAGGTCATCTAGTCCAATGCCCCTGCTCAAGCAGGGTCACCTAGCGCTGGTTGCCCAGGACCATGTCCAGATGGTTCTTGAATATCTCCAAGGGGGAAGACTCCACAACCTGTCTGGGCAACCTGTGCCAGTGTTCAGTCACCCTCACAGTGAAAAAGTGTTTCCTGAGGTTCAGAGGGAACCTCCTGTGTTTAAGTTTGTGCCCATTACCTCTGGTTCTGTCACTGGGCACCACTGAAAAGAGCCTGGCTCTGTCCAATTTGCACCCTCCCTTCAGATATTTGTAGATACTAACAAGATCTCCCCAGAGCATTCTCCTTTCTAGGCTCTCTTCTCTCAGACTTTCCTCATACGAGAGATGCTCCAGGCCATTCATCATCTTAGTGGCTCTTTCCTGGACACTCTCCCCAGTATGTCCACGTCTCTCTTGTACATGAGAGCCCAGAACTGGATGCAGTACTCCAGGTTTGGCCTCATCAGTGTTGAGTAGAGGAGAAGGGCCACCTCTCTTGACCTGCTGGCAATTCTCCTCCTAACACAGCCCAGGATGCCTTCCTTGCCATAAGGGCACATTGATGGGTCATGTTCAACTTCTAGGAACACCGTGTCCTTTTTTGCAAAGCTGCTTTCCAGCCACTTGGCCCCCAGCATGTTCTGGTGCATGGGAATTGTTCCTCCCCAGGTTCAGGACTTTGCAATTCCCTTAAATAAGAGCCCCTTAAATGAAATTCACTTAAATAAAACACACTTGCCTTAATTTTTTGTTGTTGTTGTCTAGTTATAAACATACAATTTCTTTATCATTCATAGAGTGGGTGGCAAAGGAGTTTGTGCAACTATGTAGTTATAACTGGACAGGTAAAGAAATATATGAATTTAACCCTCCATTTAAGTTGGATTCCACCATGAGCATGTTCTTCCTGAACTTAGGTGATCTGCTTACATCTTTTCTTGGCTTATCATTTCCTGAGTTTTGCAGTGCAAGAAGAAAACCAACAGCTCATTTTCACTTGAAGAAGATGTGAAGTAGGATAACCAGTGAGTAGAGCTTCTGAAATTGGAATTTTACTTTTAGTGTTTTACTTAATACACAGTAAAGTTGCATGCATTTAAGAAAAAAAAAAAAAATCACTGAAACTTGGATGGTGCTGCCAGATTGATTCAGTTCGAGTGAAGCAAAATTATAATGAGTACTTTTGGATTAAATATATTCCAGAAACCTCAACAAAAAATAATTTTAATTTGCATTCGAGCTAATTCAAGAAACCAATCACTCAGTTAGACCCCATCCAATAAAGTCTTCTCATCCCAGACACTTAGTGATTTCAATATTCAATGTCCCTTGCCATTCCTGTAAGCAAGCACTTCTTTTCTTTCCCAGATTCTATCTCAGGACTTAAATTTAAGTCTGTATTGGATCTTCCTGAGTCCAACAAATGTTCTAGCAGTACTCATATCTACAGAAAAGACCTTTTGTAAACTGTGAAAAGAAACAACACACCTGCTTTCAGGGACCAATTTCCACACCACCAAAATCATTATTTCCACTTATGAGAGGAGGTGTCCTTTATTTTATGGGTCTTTTTAATTTAAATATTTCACCCTTTTAACTATGCTTGTTGCACTGTGCCTGGACTCAGGTGGAGCAAATTGACATGACCCAGTTCAAATGTGTTTTTAGTTAGAGTACAAAAATGAAACTGCTCTCCTGTGTGCACTTCCATCAATCTTTATCCAAAATATTGATTGGATGAAAGATTGCTGAAAGGCGTGTGTGAACACACAGATAAGTTCAGATGTGGTAGAAAAAAGATTTTTCTCTACCACAAAAAATGAGGAATAAGCAGTATAGAAAGGCTGTGAAAAAGGGATCAAATGTGCCTCCCAAGCAGAAAGCTGAGCTGGTATTAATCGCCAATTTGTCTTACAAAATTCTGCAAACATTTAAACAAGCATAACAGCTCACCTATAGTTCATGTTTTAAGTGGCTTTCCCTAACAACCATCTGTGCTACACTACGGTAGCATAGCAATAAGCACTTCAGTGCAAAATGCTTTCACTCACCAGAAAAAGATCAAGACAGATAGGATAAAGTTCAAATAAGATGGACCTACCTGTACTCTTATCGTTTGTTCTGAAAGTTTATGTGAAGCTCTCTCTCACAAGGAATTCAAGATAAACTCAAAACAGATTAAGGACAATAGAAGCTGATTGTATCTAAAGTCAAGCATGTAAAGCTAGCAGCTATTCCCAGAGCTAATACAGGTAGGGATAAATCTAACACATTTGCAGACAACAAACAGCACCAACTCAAGTGACATCATTTATTGGTATTTATTGGCAAGATCTGTTGCCATTCTTTCAACACTTCATTATTAATATGCTGTAATTTGAAATTAAGTGTAGAAAAAAGCAGCCCTGTACTTCAAAAGGGAAAGCATACAGCCTATGTGAAACACCAGCTAGATGTTATAATTAGAGACATTGCCAGGTGTCACCTAGCAATCTGTGCACGATGTAGGCTAGCTGTCAAGATACACATGACACCAGGGTTTTAATTGATCCCTGGTATCAACAGAAAAACTGACTCACCAGACATATGAAAACTTTAAGTTAGAATTTTTTTGTAGCCTGAAACACAGTAATTGTAGAGAGTGCATGAAAAAGCGGGTTCAACACCACTTGCCTGGGATCCCCCTGCCCAGAATTGATGCTGATGAAACATATCACCCCACAGCAGCGCATGTGGGAAGGCAGGTGAAAGGCAGTGGACTGCCCTCTCATTTTGGATGTAAAAGGCAGTGCTGTGAGTGTGCCTGCTGGACCTTCCGTACAGCAGGAGAAGCATCACAGTTTGAAACATTTCTTCAATGTTCAACCTTCCTCTGTTGCCTCTTGCACCCTGGAATAAATCAGACAAAGAAGGAGCAGATGCTCATGCCTCATGTCTGTATCTTTCACCTCTCTAGGTCTTTACTGTGTTTTAGAGCACTTCCAATAAAATCCAATGGATTTTACAGCACTTAAAATGACTGTCCTTTAAGCAATAAGCAATATTCAATCACCATGTCAACATGGCTGATGACACTCTGCAAGATAGGGATGAAGAGTCTATTTGAAGTGTCCATAAAAGTGATTTCAAGGAAGGCACACACTGTGCCTTTGTAACACAGGTCTAAGAAAGGTCTGTTTAAATAGGTGTGTTCATGTAAAAGAAATTCCTTTAAAACTTTTGGTTTTCTTTGTGTAGCTACCCCTTCTCAAGGTGTTACAGAAAGACCAAATCACCCAATAATTTCACTTCATGTGAACAGCAAGATGTTTGCTTGAGGGTGACCAAAAATAGACAGTCCAGTCATTTGAGTAACAAACTGCATTTTGGAGTGTTTTACACTTATCTTTTTGTGCACATATTTGTATTAAAAACAATATTGTAAGTAGAAATGCATAGAAATTATTTAGCTTTGACCCATTTAAGACTAATGAAGGGAACAAGTGATAATCATGAAAACAGAGAGAAGCAGCTCATACTAAAATTGCAAAAGATAAAGTAAATAGAAAGATACAAAGTTACAAAGGATGACAAACAAATTTAATCAAAAGACTGATATCCATTAAGTTGAATTTGATCTGATTTCAAAATTCCTCTTTGGAAACCTTCACATTAGGGGAAATAAGATAGTATTAAAAAGATGATATTTTGGAGACACTCAACTTTAGATTTTCTCTTTTGCAAATCTTGCTTTTCTGAGGTAGGATACAGCACAGACATTATCTTGTAAGGATTTTAAACAGAGAATTGCTGAATTTAAATTATAGAATCATACAATCATTTAGGTTGGAAAAGACCTTTAAGATCATCAAGTCCAACCATTAACCTAACACTGCCAAGTCAACCACTAAACCATGTCCCTAAGTGCCCCATCTACATGTCTTTCAGATACCTCCAGAGATGGGGACTCAACCACTTCCCTGGGCAGCCTGTTCCAATGCTTGACTACCTTTTTGGTGAAGAATATTTTCCTAATATCCAATCTAAACCTTCCCTGATGCAACTTGAGGCCATTTCCTGTTGTCCTATCACTTGTTACTTGGGAGAAAAGACCAACACCCACCTCACTACAACCTCCTTTCAGGTAGTTGTAGAGAGCGATAAGGTTTCCCCTCAGCCTCCTTTTCTCCAGACTAAACAACCCCAGTTCCCTCAGCCGCTACTCATAAGACTTGTGTCTAGACCCTTCACCAGCTTTGTTCTTCTTTGGACATGCTCCAGCACCTCAATGTCCTTCTCGTAACGAGGGGCCCAAAACTGAACACAGTATTCCAGGTGCGGCCCCACCAGTGCCAGCTACGGGGGGATGATCACTTCCCTGCTCCTGCTGGCCACACTCTGATACAAGCCAATGTAATGGCTTCCTTATTTGTTTCAAGTTAAATGTTGGTAAGACATTTCTTATGTCGATGATTCATTCATTTGCACCTGCTGTGCTGTACCACACATTTATATTTCATGCTAGCACCTTTCTTCTCTGTGTTTTTTTTTTTCCTATGGTTAAATTAAAAAATGAATAATTTGTTTAGAATGGCTAAGAATTTTTCTTCAATATATATGAAGAGGACTCATGATTAATAATTTTTAAGATATCTGCTTTAAAGTTTTTTTCTCTGTGCCAATTTTTGAAAAGTTATGAAGGTGCTATGTGTACCTTTTTTGGAGTTTAAATTAACTAGCTTTTTTTCATTAGTTTTGATATTCTTTACTACTACAGTTTATTAGCCTTTTTTCTCCCTCTAGCTATATGATAGGTCTAAATTTTGCAAATTGCTGAGCAATTTCTGGGAGATAAATTATTTTTAATTTCTTTTTTTATTTATGCAGTTTGTGATACCCATTAGGCATCACAATGTTTCATTCAAATTAAGTGAATGTAAATAGAGAACAACTTTTTAAAGCAATCCAAGCTTCTGACTTCCATTACAGTTATTACTTTGGCAAACACATTAAAGGCTGCATTCGTAAAATGTGTGCTCTATCTTGCGATTAATTTTTAGTAGTGCCCCAAATGCATGAATTGGTATCCCATAGACAGCCCAAAATGTGATTGATTAAGCAGTATCATGGATGGTTTTAATGCATTTTGCTTTAAATACTTGGTTTTAAATGATTGCAAAGGCATCAGAGTGATCAGTTTAGGTGTGGCAGCTTCTAATAAATACACTCAGCATAATGGATTGTCTGCATGACTCAGCTAACTCAGGACTCCTATTCATTATAAGATGCTAAAACAGCAATGCAAGGGGTTTTTAAAATAATTACTTATTCTGTTTCCTTTGTGAAGTTTAACAGATTTTTCTTAATGTACTGTCCCCTGCTTGGCTGAGAACCATAATGTAGTTCAGCTCAGTGACTGGAAGGCAGAGTCTGATTCTGCCTTTTTGCCCTTATTGGGATCATACCACCTCCCAAGCAATCACTCTGCCATCAGCTGTCAGGACTAGCATCAGACAACATATGTTGGGTCACTCACCAAATGACAAAAGAATGATACTGTATTTTGTCTGGTTAGAAACACAAAGTGAGAAAAATTTTTCAGTGCCTTTCCTGTGCTCCCCTACAAAAGGCCAACTATAGAACAGACTATAAAATCCCTGAAGCAGAAGCCCATTTTTTACAGACTGTGAAGCAGCTAGCACATTTTTGTCAGTATATCAATAGTAAATAAGAATCGTGACCTAACTCATGGTCATAGTTACTCTAAGTTGTGCGCTGTGCTGGGAATAGGTTTGGGAAAATTAGGAAATGGCTGACCCTGGAATAAACTGTGTGGACAGAACAAAAGTATGGTATGAGAAACTCATTTTCCATCTGATGAGAAATGCTTCAGACATCTCACTCAGCACTGCCCGGAAGACAGCTGTTGCTGTACACCTGGCATACTTTATTGGCAAGTCTCTCCCAACAAGACCTGATTAACCAAGGTCACCACTGAAAAATAAATTCAACCCATTTTTAGGTTGTCCAGTGTCTCTGGAAAATACGTTGATGCTTGAAATATGGTCCCTTTTCTATACCATCCTCATCAATGATACTGAAATACATTACAACATGCTTAGAAATTGTTGAGCATGCCCAAGGCAGCCACATGGTTGCTGTCTAGGCTATGCAAATGTAACAAGCTCAAAGGACTGGTCAGGACCTCTCACCCTGTTACACCACAAGGAATACAACCATCCTGATTTTATTCACAGTTAGAAAATGAAAGGGGAAAAAAGACACTGGAATACTTAATTTACCAGTATTTGGTTCTGGAAGAGTGGAAGGTTTGAAAAAGAAAGTTGCTAGGCAGTGAGGTGAACTAAAGTCTTAAGGCCAGGGCAAGGTTCAAGCTAGGTGCCTCCACAGGAAACTTCCCTTACAGACTTTACTTTTTGAAAGCATCTGCTACTTATTCTGTGATTCCTCAAGGAAAAGACAAACCAGGACTTGTCTGTTAAAAAAAAGAATATTTCACAAAAGCCTGAAATAACGCAATAGCCAAATCAGCTTTTTTTTTTTTTAATGTGCTTAAGAATGTCATATATACTCACTTAATTCCAAATTGAAAATGAGTAACAGCAATCATACCAGATATTTTGCAGGTTAAATTTAAACAGCGCTATTTTAGTGGTGAACTTGTGGCATTCTGGCTATTCAGTGATGGCATTCAACATTAGATCCTAACACAATGCAACGGACAGAACATTAAATGAGACCAAACAAATTGAGACAAAGTTTGAGCTGGAATAGTTAATGGAGTTCAAAGTGCAAACTACAGTACTGAAATGGTATTGAAAAATCAGTGAAGATTTTAAAATTATATAAGGCATAAATTTAGTTTAAGTCTGACTTGAGTCTATTTACATCACATTTAAATTTTTAAAATCCCTTTATTTGTCACACAAAATATGTCACCTACTATGACAAAGATAGGAAAGGATCTTAATTGTGTGAAAGTAGCCAGTAGTACTTTCAGACAGTGCAATTATTACACTTTTAGGACAGCAATTTAAAGTGTCTCACTGTTTATTTTGATATAAAAGTAACTGTCTGTGTTGTGTTTTCATTACCTAAACTTCCTTGGCCAAAACAAAAGCATGGAGGTGTATTTTTATGTTAGGTCAGGAGAGCAGCCCTGAAACTGTGGGCTAAATCCTGCCACAGCATTAAAACATGATTCTAAAGGTGGGAACATTTGCAAATAGTTAATATGATTGTTAGCATCCACCAGTGCAGAAACATCGATGTGCACGACACTGTGGTAGAGGAAAGGATTGGATTCCATACACTGTCAATGTAATGATCAAACTTAAATAAACAAGACAATTTCAGCAAAGGAGATGAGGGGATGCAAAAGAAAATGTTAGACTTTAAAGCATCTTTTAAAAGCTTTATATTCAATGTTCTTTCTTTGTAAAACTTTTACTGTCTTTCAAAAGGGAGTAGAAAAGAGAACCAAGAGAGCAGATCCATGCCTAAGGACAATGCGTGTAAGTTTTGAGATGGGTATAGGAAAAGAGATCCCCTTGGATGCATATAAAGAAGGTTTTGGAAGGAAAGATAATAGCAGAGCTGGGAGACAGATGAGGGGTGCTTTGTGGATTCTTAAAGCAATCAAGAAAAAAAAAATATTTAGGAGTCAGTGGAGATTCAAGGTTTAGGATGGAGCTACATCAGTTTTTGTGATGAAAAAAACCACAGTGTTTTTTCAGCAGAATTTGGCAAGGGACCAAAGAAAGAAGAGGGAACTGCCATAGCAAAAGTAATAGTACAAGCTACCCAAGTAGGCTAGAAACTGGTTTTCTAGAAGAAAATCATGAACATATTTCATATATATTATATTAAGAATAATATATTCAGAATAATAATCATTATTCTAATTATTGTTAATATTACTCTAATTAATTCTAGTATTAGAATTAGAATATAGAATATTCTATTCTATTTGATTCTAATAGGATTCTAACTCATATCCTTCTCTGAATAATGATTTGTCCCTTTAATTTTAAAACATTTAAAATCATTTTTATGTTGGATGAAAAGTTTTTCTGATGTTTTTTCTGTTCAGACTTAGACACTTTTCACTTACAATGCTCTTGGGTTTTTTCAGTCCTCAAGGTCTGTATGGCATCCTTAGACTTCAGTGAAGAGTTTTTCATTTACTTCAGTAAGGAATTAGGGGATAAAAAGATTTATAAAGGATTGAAAGTGATTTTCCATCTTCCCACCATTTTCAGTCTCCTGAGAAAGAGCACTGTACTATAAAAATAAATGGATAAATAAGCACACCTAATATTTCCTAACTATTTTTAGTATTTGACACTAAATATAAAATTGTCTACAGGGAAATTCATAAAAAATGTGTGGAGCTTCAAACTTGTAAATGTATTTACCAGGTAAGCCTCTGCTTGTTATTTTATTACTGGGAGTAGAAAGTGTTCTTGTTTTATAGCTCTATTGAAGGTTCAGAAATTTAAACAAATAGTATTTTTTTCCTTCTCTGACCATATAATTTATCAAGCCAGGGCCTTGCTCAGTTTATTACATTATTTTTCCATGCATGAAAATCCATTTGCTGCTCTGCTTCTTATTGAAAATGGTAATTTCCTGGGTGGATGCACATCTGTTATCATATCGGAGTCCAGTATGATGAGCCTGAGTGCAAAACAGTAACACACCCACCTCTTTTCAATTACACTAGAGCAATGGTAATACCCTCTTTGTTTGTTTCTAGTTTAATGAAACAAAACCAAGAAAATAAAAAAACCCCACACCTTTCAACACTGGATGACATCGAGAATCATTTCCACTCTTTTCATGTCTTTAAGTCTCTTTTCTAAGTCTTAGAGTCATCAAAAGTTATTCCTATTTCTAGATAGGAAAATACCTGATAAAATCTTGGTAACAAGTATTTGTACCATGGGGAAGAGATTCTGTTTAGCTAATAGAATCACAGTGTGATTCAGGTTGGAAGGGACCTCTGGAGGTCATCCTGTGCAGCCTCCTTCTCAAACAGTACCAACCCAAGCAGGCTGTCCAGGGCCGCCTCCTGTTGAGCTTTGAACACCTCCAAGAACAGAGATTTTACAACCTCTCCTGACAACCTTTTGCCGTGTCTAACAAAATCCATAACACACTTAAGAAGAAAGTCCTAAATATCTAGAGAAAATAAAAATGGCAACACTTACAGAAAGATTCATTTCTCCTAAGTGCAATCATCTAAAAGAAACTAAGTGTACTGCGATAATTTTCTAGACTACCTTAATAGCAAAGAAAAGAAAAGGAGAGTAGATATTTCACCCAACCTGCATTTTAGCTAGATTCAAAGACAGTATGGCATAAAGAGTGTTTCTGTCCATATTCCTATCACCTCGCCTACCAAATAAATTAAAAAACCCTGTCCTTAAGTTCCTTTTTTCTCTCTACCATCATAGCACACTGTCACAATACTGTTTCAGATTCATCACAGATCCTTTAACAGGGAGGGCTCTATGAACAGGAACCTTGAATCTCAAACAGAAAAAATAAATTAATGAGCCAGATATACACAGGCAAATAGCAGGATAAAACACCAACAAAATATTAGAAACTCAATCAGAATTTAGCTGTTGACCTCATGGGCAGAAATTCACTTAGCACCAGGGAGAACATGGAACAGAAAATTAATATCTTTTTGCATTGAAAATTTGTGTCTGTGCATATATGTTAGGTGGATAACATCAGACAAAAGTTTTAAAAGAAATTATACTTTTAATGAAACATTTGTGTGAGTACCTTTCAGAGCAGAAATATTAAAAAGAAAAGTTTATTCTTTCTGAAGTCAAGAGAACTTCCAGATTATTGAAAATAAATGCATTCATATTTGTAGCACTGCATGAAGTGTTAATGCAATTTAAAGTTTATTCTCACAAACTTTATTATTTGGTGAGAAATGATACATTCAAAAGCAAAGTCACCTTCAGTAACTTCCAGGGAATTTTTTAAAGGAGAACACTGACACCAAAAAGGATTTTCATTCTGTTGAATTTGCTTCCATTCCTTCTGAAAGCCAGAATGACAGGAGAGACACTTCAAGAGATTTCTGCACAAAGCCATATTTTGTACAGAACATGGAGCTCACAAGTATGTAAGAAGTCATGGGGATGGATGAAAATGTCTAGAAAACAGAAGGTTAACTATCTTAGCTCAAGATTTTGAAGCCCTGCAGTTGCTTTCAGCAACCCACCAATTAGTCTTAATAAGACAGCAAGCATCCCATGGGGAAATATAGATGAGAGTAATTGACAGCATGCACCTGCTTCTATAGGGAAGAGGAACACCTACCCATATCAAGGAGAATATTAGAAAGACTGCAAGCTAGCCTACTGTGTCCCCAGAGCCTATATGTGGGCTCCTGCGGCTCTTGAATCTGTACTACCTTTAATAGCACTTCTGTGCAAATTAATATCTTTCATTTTCTGTTTGATATCAGGTAGCACTAATTTCCTGTGTGAACGTAGAATACATTTTTAATTACTGCAAACATTGTTTAAACTAGACTAAGAAACATTAGCTTGCTAACAAGTACAGTTTTGTCAATAGTTTTGAACATAGCATGTATTCTAATTCTGATCTCTTAAACAGTTTTATTCAGAACAAGGTAAACTCGCCCTATGTTATAACGTTGTTTTTCCTCTGACAGCAGAAGTACAGGGAATCCATAAAGAGCACTGTAAAAGTTTATTTCAGACTATATTAGGAAACTATGAACAACTTCTTCCAAAGCATGTGAATTTGCAAACCAGTTCTCCACAGGAAACCAAGAAACATCAAGTTGCTCTGGGATTGTAATGCTAACGTGATGCAGAGCATCCTCTGTGAAGTTAACTGCTTCTGGTTTGATCATGGTTAGTGTCTGAAAAGCTACTTCCAATACATATTCTGTGTTCCTTGTGAGATGAATGATCTTAAAGGTCTTTTCCAACCTAAACGATTCTATGGACTCGTGTTCTCAGATGAGATTCTTCATAAGAAATAACCCTACCAAGAGAATCATGATAGCTCTTACATCCTGTGACAATGCTTTCAGTGATGCTAAAAAATACATTCTTCAACATAGTGTTTCCAAGTAAAGACAGAATATCATCTACTATTCAACACTTGGAAACACACGACTTTGTTCTTTGTATGTTCTCTGGTTGAAATCATAACTTTATTCTGACAGACTGATGGGTCTTTAGCATTATGCTAAAGTGGTGTGAAGTAAAACCTGGCAGCAAAAAAGCATTTTGATAGTATGCTTGAAAAGGTTTTAAATTGTGTAAGTAGCTAGGGCAGCACTCCTTCTCTTATTGGTATATATTTCCTCATACCGCTGCAATTCACTGTTATTTCACTGCCTGTAAATATATTCCTGCAAATCCTTAGACATTTCTACCAGAAGACATTAATTCACATAATTTTTATTGTAATATCATTTATTGCTCTATTGTATCTAGAAAAGCAAAGAACTTAGCACGGCTTCTTTTATCCTGTTTTTCAACACTTTGTCCCCTCCATCAAGCAAAGTACAGATGACAATAGTATCTGAAGACTTTATTGAAAGGTTAACGGGCCCATCTGTCAGTACGCTTGTTCCCTAGTCACATGCTAGCTTGAGTATTGGTATCTACAATGCATGTCAATACGTTGAAGTTTATTTCCACTGTACACCAAAAACTGTCAGAGAAACTGAGGCAGGCTGAGGGTCCTAAAATTTCAGAGGTGTAAGGAAAAAGATCCTGCCATCATGCAACTAACACATATATTTAAAAAGCTGTTAATTTCCAGCATCATTTATTAAATCTGGAAGAAAACAGTGGAAGAAATCTGAGCAAATTAAAACATACTATTAAGACCTTCTCCTTCAGGAGTGTTTGAATTGCAGGAATGGACTTTCAGGAAGAGAGAGGAAACTAGAAAAGCTGATGCAGTGACCTCTGATGCAATAGAGACAGCTGAGGTCATATAGCTGCACAGCCCCTCACACCCAGCCCCATGTACAGAGGAGGTTGGCTGAAACCCACTCTATTCCATTCATCAGGGGCCAGAGGCAGCAGGAAGACAGAGAGCGTTTTAGAAATCGGCATCTTCAAACCAACCTGAGGCAACAAATAATCAAGTATTTTCTCTGCTGCCATGTGATTTGCCTGCTGATCCTCTGAAAGTTGGTGGGAACTGGGAGCCTAATTCCCTCTTTTGCCCTCCAAAAGCTCCCTGCCTTGGGCCATACTGTGTGATTATTGCACAAAAAAATCAATTTCAAGTCTTTTGTTACAAATAGGACAGACTGAAAACTTAGAGAAAAGTTTGGTCTTTTTTTGCTATTAGAATTAGAAAAGAATTTTATTATGCTCTATTATGCCATATTTCAGTGACTTCCTACCACACCTAATAATGAAGTCAGACCGTTTTGCTCATATTGCTTGAATTTTCTTTGTGGTAGAAAATACTGTAGGAACCCCTTAAACATGATTAGTCAAAAAGAATTATAAGTTGAACATAAATATCTGTACAGAGAAAACACAAAGCTTTTAGTACAGGAAAAAGCAAACTAAAAAACTGCATTAGGTGAGGTTCATATTGCTGCAGAATTTGCCGAAAACTAAAGTTTCAAGGGTTTGACCTTTCACTCTGAAAAAGCAACAGCCATAATCCGCTGTTACACATGGAATTCCATTGCTGTTAAGCCAAGCTTTTCAGAATTGACTGGAATTAGATGTCCAGTTTGATACCCTTTGTGGAATCTAACATTAAGTGTTCATGATCTAAAAGTCATATGCTTTAATATCTGATGTTGGATATTTACATATCTAGCTGCATTTCATAAAATCATGGGGCTAAAGAAAATACCAAGAGGTCAAAGTCCATTCCTCACTAGGTGGCAGGATCACAACACTCACATGAACCTTAACCAATGGTTTTCTAATTTGCTTTTAAAGACTATCAGCTCTCAAGATTCCTCTATCTCCTCAGTCAGTTTCTTCCAGTTTTTCATCAACTGGAAAATGATTTCCCAGTAACTATGTAACTATTTTCAGGATAAAAGGCTATAGCTTTTTTGTAATTAAATTCAGGCATGTATATCATGCTAATAATCTGAATGCTTCATGAGATCCAAGGTGATTTTTTTTTTATTTAGAAGACAAACACTTTTTTTTTTAGTGAAAGATTCTTTTAGTGATATTTCTGTGCAAGAAAGGAAAAAAAAAATAGAAAGTCCATATGACCAGAAGACACGAAGAAATCAAGCAATTTTAATGTGATTAACTAGTGCAGCATCCTGAAAATGTAATTAACAACACTCAAACGCTAATACTTAATTTCCACATAATTTCAATACAAAAATAGTGAGAAAATAACACAGAATGATTATCAACAAGTTGTTTCTACCATTGAAGATTTCTGAAGTCTGATTCTGCCTTTTGAAAGTCTAATTCAATCTCATTTCTACTGGAAATATCCAGAAATTTCCTTCTTTCAACATAAGACTATGATATATTAAATATTGCAATAAAGCTGGGAGAGCATGGATAACATAATTATGTCACAGCAAGTTTCATAAGTCAAGGAAATACTGAACTCTTTCAATGTACAGTCACAGTGATAATAATAAATGTCAAGGTGCAAAGAACTTGAGTGCGAAAGCACTTTAGTCTAATTCTGTGCAATATTGGTGATACAAATATGTATACAATGTAATTTACAAGGCATATATTTTAACATGCAAGCTCTGATTAGAGGAAATTATTTTTAAAGCATTTTGGTAAGGAGAGAAGGTAAAGTAGAGAGGTTTTTTACATTTTCTCTTATAATACCCAAGCTATAATTTGAATGTGATACCTTTAATCTCCAGCCTCTCTTCAGGCCAAGTCATTTATGATTAAAAAGACCAGACAGAGTTCTTGATGAATCAGCAGGTCCAATGCCCAACTCCTGACACAAAAGTCTGGTCAGCTTCTCCTGATCAAACAATTGCATGTACACTGGCTACTGAGAAAGGTCAATGGTTGACTGAATTACCTGTTATGGCACAAAAAGTCTCCAGTAAATAGTACACAACACAGCTGAGACAAGGAGAAAGATACCTAGCGTCCCAGTGTTCGATTTGGGCTATTAATTTACATACTCTGCCTCCATAACTCTTCATTTATTGTCAGTGGAAAGTGGTAGAGTTCCCCAGAGACATATTCAGGGTTTCTAAGTCCGGCTGCTGTTCCAACATGCTGCCTAAAGGAGCCTCTCTCTCTTCACTGACAGCAGGGGAAACGAGGCAACCTAACCTCCAAGCTTAGGTGCCTACAATAGATACTGAAAAAACCTCCTCAAAACCATAAAAATGAAAAATTAAGCTACTTTGGTCTCTTCTATCTGTGGATATGCTTCACATGTACCATCAATGAACTGTCTCCCCTTTGAAATGACTTCCTTCCAAAGTTCCACTGCCACAATATCTTTTTCCATAAAATGTCCTGCCCAGAGGAAGTTGTTTATGGGAACATTGCCAGTAGAAATACCTTTACAATTTGACTAGCAGCAGAGCATCTACTAGAAAACTATGCAGGAAAATTCCTTCATATCCACAAGGCATATATACAGAAAATTGTCTGGGTGTAATATCTAAAGCTCTGAAATGTAGGCAGACTGATTGCTTTTGTTTAGGCAGCTACAAACTGTTTAAAATCTTTACCTATTGTATGTTATAATTCTTAGCTAAATCCAGGTACCTGGGTAAAAACTATGACAACAAGAAACAACAGTCCTCGATACATTAGTTTAATTACCACCATACTTCCTGGATATAACCTACGCACGAGAAATAAATAAGATTATATTAACTTTTCAGATTCACAACAAATAACTGCCTGGCAGCTTATCATGAAATGAAATCCAGAAGTCTTGAGCTAGCCACTCAGCTCCCCACAGAGATCATGAAAACAGCAGTAGCTAAACAGAGATGCTCATAAGCTGATCATTTCACATGAGAAAGATATGAAATATCAAAGACAGACTCTGTGAAGAGATTGGGGTTTAAGCACCTAATCCCAGTGTGCCTGTCTGACAAAGCAGCTACACACCAGACCTACGCACCTCTGCCTGTTCAAGACCCTCTCCTTGAGTAATATTTGTTTCTTATTTAGGAATCTTAATTTGGGAGGTCCAGGGGCTGGGGTCCCACAGATTTTGATACAAATACTGGGAACAGAAACCAGGGTTTTCTGAGCTTCTGCAAGGCAACTTAAAAGAGGTACCTAAAAGACTTAGACACCTCCAAGTTTTTGCCAACAGAGGAACACTGGCGTTAGAGTATTAGAGGTGTTTAACTGATGCAGACACCAAAATGCTACTGAGCAGCCATTTCCACTATACAGCTTGTTCCACTCTGAGACATGGATGTTCCACATGGGAGATCAGGAAACTTCTCTTTTTGGTGTCTGAATAAGCAATTTAATAACTCTGGTAAGTCACATACCAACATTAGCCCTTGTCATACAGTAACAAAATGAAAACAAGCAACACAGCTATGGACCCTATGACAGAAGCTGTATCCAGAACCCAGATTTTAGGATTTTTTTTTTTTTTTCTCCTAACAGCAGTTTCAGAATCTAAATAAAGTTGGTGTCTATCATGGAAAGAAAATGGCATTCATGAGCAGATCTGTTGTGGCTCTTGGCTCACCCAAGATGGTACAGCAAGAACAAAAATATCCCTCAGAAAGTATATCTGTGAAATCTCTGAAAAATTCTAGAATTCAAAAGTAAGTTCATTGTGTCCTTTACATATAACTATCATGGTGAATTATTGTTTTGAGGGCAAAACTCAACATTGTTACAGAATGATAAATGGCACTTCATGTACTTTAGAAAATTATAATTAAGGGGTACTCTGTCAAAGTAGTAGATTTATAAAATAGCCAATTTAGAAAGGAAAGCATGTTCACAGTGTATATCTAATACGACATTTTAAATCCCGAAACAGTGCAAGTTATAAAGCAAAAATAACTAATTAACATAGTTCTTGTGAGGGGAAGTTATATTAAACTATTGGACAGCTTGCAAACACCAGACCACACTAATCATGCCTTCAGCTAAAGATGAGAAAAATAGAAGCAGCAAAGTTCTTGGAAGAGCTGAGGGACATATATATGAGATATGTTAATAATATCACTAGTTATCAGTTCATACAGAGAAAGTCCAAGCAGTATTTACCTGAGGGTTGCTTATCTTGTTACTCCGATAACTGTGTCAAAAACAACATAACTTGCCTTCATTTACTACTGTACCACTGTTGTGATATCTATGCAGCTAGTTTTCAACTTACAATTTTATGAACTGTAAAAAAACCAAGGCTTCAAAAAGGTTATTTTTTCATCATCATGCTTATTATACAGGCTTAAATTTCAAAGGCATATCACCACAAGCATTAATTGGGTGTGCTTTTCTCTTTCACTCAATTGTTTAGCATCAAAAATACAGTGGTTTTGCGAGTTAAATCTCACTGGCATTAGATTCTCATGTAATGTATAGGTATAGAAATGAGTCCTATCAAACTATTTACAGTTTAGACAATGAACAGTTCAGTGAAGTACTTTGTCTTTAAAGAAATTTAATTACTTGAAATACAACTGATTTTATACATTACTCCACAGATTCTCTTCTTTTTTCTGGAACGTTTCAGTGGATTCAAGAAAGTTCATAATTTCAAAGATTTGTTATTACTAGGTTGGACCTTTTAATGTAATTTTGGGACTATCTGCCCTGGGCTTCTGCATGGTTTTGGGTGTTTATTAAGGTTTTGTTCCAAGAGACTGAAGGAATTCACAGGAGTGTTATTTTCATACTGCCAGCATTTATCATCTGCCACAGAACTAGTGCAGTTGTCCGCCTCCAAAAGTAGCTCTCTCCTATGTTTCACAGAAATCAAACAATTTTTCAATATCTTACATTAAAATCTCATCAAAGATACTGTAAGACCAGTTTGGAGTATTCCAGTCAAAATATTATGAAACCCCAGAACAGCAAGTTTGCTAATTATGTAGTATATTACTATGAAAGAAGCGAGAATTGAGAATAAATTGGATCACATTTTGTTTCTCTGCTCTGTTGGAATTCTCTTGGGGTTCATTAGTAGATAGTTACAGAAAACAGGCATCCCAGAGAATATACTGGAGAATATAATTTTCCTTAATTATTCCCTAACTGGCCTGCACATGTTGATCTTGAGGCTGAGGCAGTAGACTTCCACAGCCTGATATTTAAGTAGTTATTTTACTTGCTTTATGTCCTGCTGGCACTAATAAGTACAGTGTATTATTCATAAAATGCATTTGCATTTTCTATTAGGAGGCAACAGGCCCTTTCAGACTATCCTGTCATGGACTAGAATTTCCAAATATTCCCTTTAAGCTCTGTTCATTTGCATTTCCAGGAAGCAACAAGTAATAACTTGAGAAAATGACAAAAGAAATAAAAGAGGACCTCACACCTGCCTATCTGTTCTTCTGAGAAAGATTTTGGTCCAGCCATTATGAGCCTGAGTGTTCATGTATGAAAACAACAGCAATAACAACTTTCCTAGGGGAGTGCAAGGAATCCATGATAGCTCTTCAAACTAGTAAAATACATAAGTATAAGCTTTTAAGCTTACAGTTCAGCACTTGGAAAAAAAATTGTAAAGAGAAAACAATACAAGATCAAAATAAGTTTTATGACTGAACTATTTTTTCTTTAATAAGGCAATTTGATCACATAGGAGGTGTTTTGAATATCAAAATCTATTGAGCAAGGACCTTAGCTGTCAACAGGTTGCTCCTAAGAAATGGAAAAGTTATTTGAGACTTATAAATTAAATATGGAACCATTTTTGGTTTTACTGATGATGCAGTTCTTTTCAGTGATTATGAATGAAGCTGAAACAGAGACCATTCTTTTGCTGCAACAACATCATCTAAATCCATAATGTCCATTTGCCAAACCAAGGGCAGCAGTACCCACTTACGCACTCAACATATGTCAAGCAACATGTTGCAAACAGTTTTTACACAGGCAACAATGGAGAATACCTTTATTTCCTTACAGTTCATCTGCTTCTTCTTTTTGTCCATGAACTTACAGTTTTTAATCCAATAGCTGATATTATAGCCCTTTGAAATTAATCTCTTTGGCATTGTTGGTAAAAGCCTGAGAAAATTTGCATTTGGATGCAGTTCAGTATCTATTATAGGAAAATAATTTTACTTACCCTGGTGTTAACATGAAGGTAATTTTCTTAAGTTAAGAACTTATATGGCAACATTATAATAGTCTGACCATAGAATTACAATTTAACAGCAAGTTCCACTAGAAGATGGAGGTCTGTGATAGACAGTCTCAATTCAACATGTACTATACGAGCCCTCTCCATGAGCTCTGGGTGCTGTGTCCACATGGGGATTAACTGTGCCATGAGTACAGACTATGAGTTGGTTCCATGGAAAGCCATCCTGCATATCACAAGTGAAGTAACTTCTTTTGCATGGCATGTATAATCCTGAACTAATCCAAAGTGGTAAGGCAAAGCCACCTCCAGACTCTCCGTGCTTATACAAGTTACCTCAATCCTCAACCTTATACAAGTTACCTCAATCTTAAACAAATGCAGTTCCAAAGTCCACTTAGTCAAAATTGCATGTGAAATAGAAAGGATCAGTTCAGAGAATAGCTGAATAATTGACTCATCTGGATGCTTACAAAACATTGGCACAATTGTTTAAAACAAAGCCTATAAGGCAGGCAAAGGCAGGCTCTTGCTGGAAGAGGGAGGGCTGCTGTAGTGCATATGAAACTGTGATCCAGGCTACACACGCTTGTTGCTTGTTTTTTGCATGTCCTGCAGCACAAGAAAGAGCACTAGTACTCTTCCTTCAGCAGACTTTGTGCAATGGTGGGCTGTGCTGAGTATCCTGTTGCAGCAGAATAATTAAAGGTATTGCAGAAGGATTGCCCGGATTACCCTGGCTATTATACAGCTGCCATATGACCAGCATAAGAGCTTGTCCTCATACAGGTCAACAGCAGAGAGTCCGAAATTTAACATTTACTCTGGCAATTTCACAGACAAAAAACTATTGATCTTATATGAGTGTCCTGGGGCTGCAAAGCTTCACATTATGGTGCAGCGGCTAGTCTGGCCCCACTCAGAAAATTCAAAATGATGCAAAGTTTATTCCAAACTACAAGAGAGGTGCAGAGTAGCTCAGATTCCCTGTCTCTTCTGCTAATAAAGGCAGGAAGGGAAGGGATGCCTGTCATCTCCTCAGCATTCCCTCCCTGCTCTTCCTCACCAGTCTCAAGTCTCCCATTCAAGACATAGGTGGAATAGCAGCACTGAAAAAAGCTTACATAGATGAAACAATAAATAAGAACTAAAATAGTCTTATGCTTTGTGCATAACTATTAAGCAAATTGCTTTTCATAATTTTGTTCATAAAAAAGATCAGAAGAATATGTGCCACAATACCAGCACTGTTACATTGTGTTTAAAACTCAACATTCTACCTCTCACACCTTTGTAAGCACAATAGTTGAAGACAGAGATGAAAGACCATATTGTGCGCCTGACAATTATATTGTCTTACTCACAACAAGTTACAATGAGCTATTTAAATTAACATTTAGTTAAAAAGCCCATCTATTAAAAAGAGAGAAATCAGAGTTTCCTGAACACAGGTTTGCAAAACTTCCTCCTCTCCAAAACCTGCCATTCAGGATCAGGCAGGCAGGCAGGCTTCTCGCTTCTCTGGGCCTTCATGGCAGCACCCTCTCCTGCCAATATGCACAAGAAAGACACTACTTAGGACCTACTCATTTTGGTCTACAAGGAATTACTTTGTTTTCTGTTGTATCTCTGTAAATGGTGACATACCTGGATGGTTACACAGATACTGGAAATAAGTGATTAATCTGTTGATCAGCATTTAAAAGCAGTCAAAGAACGTCTGAAACATTAACTGTGAAATCTTTTATTGTGAGTTAACAAAAGATGTAATCACTCTGAGAACAGTAATTTTGTCATGAAGTATGATCTAGTGGGCAAAACAAAAATAATAACAAATAATGAGGCTCACTTCCAATTATTTAATAGATTATCTGAATGCCATCAAAAGAAGACCACAAAGAAAACATCTGGAAGAGAAAAGATAAAATATTTTTGGTAGCAAATAAGTATACAACCTTATTAAAAAAAAACAACACAACCAGAGCTCGTTTTATTTATTTAAAGGAAAAGTATGTCAGCAGAACAGAAACTGGAGACCTTCTGATATTTAGAAAAGGATCAACATAATTTCTCAGGAGCTATGCTGTTCAGATGTTACCATACCTCTTTCCACAATGTACAGTGTGGATGCTCTCTACTCAGTGCTGACTATGTCCACCCTAAATACTCCTTCCTCAGATCTCAGACTAGAATGCTATGGACATTGCTGTCCTTAGAGGTGCCAGTACTTTTTCATTTCCTCTTTCATTGCCTTGCCATGCCACCTGCCCCAGCCATTTATTCCTGGATCACTCCCTCAGAAAAGGCAGAGCTGCTTTATTACCACCAATGAGCAAAACACAACAGATCCAGAATTAAAATAACCACACAAAACCACAACGAACAAATTCCAAACTTCCCCAAAAGTAATACCCAGAAAACCCCAACTTTAGATATCCAACACCCCTCCCTCTCTTTATCCGTTTCTCCACTGCCCTTTTCCTGTTGTCTTTCAGTCTAGCTGTCCTTCTGCCTTAATAGGCCTTGTCCAGAATATCATATTAGAAATAAAACAAGACATTCTAATGCTGAGAGCTATCTCTCTGTGTGCATGAAGCCTACAAGGTTTTCTTTCCATGTTTGCTGTGAGGTAAAATATACGGAGGACTCCTGTCTTTTACACAAGAAGACACAAGGTCTTCAGGGCAGGATTGTTCTCTTACTTGTTTTGCCACCTCTACCCTCCTGAATTGGATAGCACCAGGTTTGAAAACCCTGCAAGCTGAGCATCAACATGGCAGATAGGAGACAATAGCAAAGAACAGCACAGACATGATAAGTTATGGTTTTCTTTATTCTCTGAGCAACCCAAACAAAGTACCTGCCTGCTTCACAGAGCACTTCATGGGCGAGCCTCATGCTTTTTAGAGTAGTTATCAGCTCTATCTGCATTTTCTTGCTTTAAGGATATTGGACTCCTATTAAGGACCTTATTACCCATGACTGCTATTCTAAAGAGGGCTCCATTTGAGGCAGTATTCTATCTTTCATCAGGGCTACTTACCCTACAAAAAGTCTGGTTGAAAATGCTTTATTAGTATTAAAACTATCACCTTCATCAGCTGGAAACAATACCCAAAGTCACAATGTCAGTACTACCAAGCCATGATTTGGGGTAGGTAAGGATATAAAAAATGTGCCCCTTGATTAACTCATAAATGAAGATGGATTACTGAAGACAAGTTAACATTAAACAAAGCAAACTTCAGGGAACATCCTGAGCTCTTGTCTTCTTTACTGGGAAACATTCTGCAGGACTCAAAAAAGCTTATTTATCACAGTAAATATGTCAAGGAGTTATTCAGACATAGCCTGAAAACAATACAGCTTTTAAAAACAACCTATTTAAGGTATTGTGAGGACTCTTCCCCAGAGAAAAGCATTCAGGATGTCATACAAACAACAAATAGAAGTAATCAAGTTGTAAACAACAGCAGAATGAACAAAAAAAAAAACAAAAAAAAAAAAAGAAAAAGAGAAAGAAAAGGACAGTTACACAATTGTGTTTAGAAACAAAAACATCAGTAAAGACTGGATCCAGCTGGCCTACCCTGGGAAAGTCCTACCTACCTTCCTACTTCCTCTCTGTCTTGGCAATTCCATCCCTACCTCTACCATCATTTTGCAGCTCTGGCCTCTCCTCCTCCCCCTCCGCACACATAAAAGGTTTTCCTTTCCTTGCACCAGTCTTACACCTCCTCCTACACCATGGCTGCTGTCATCTAAGGAGGGAGAGGAGGAACAACCTGAGAACAGAAATAGTCTAGAAAGTCAGGGAGGGATTTGGAAAGCTCTGGGAAGTGGTGCTTGCTTCTGCCAGGCTAGGGGCTGGTGGGGGTGAGAGAGCTGATGCTGGCAGCAGTCACAGCCCCACCTATTCCTCCATTGCAGGAGCACTTAGATTTGCCTGCGCATGTGCATGCTATCCGACAGGTAGCAAGGGCTCTCAGACACACTCTGACTCAGCCAGCCTAAAACAGAGGCAACAGTCAATCATTTCGAGCAACACCTCTTAAACTCTAAGCAGTGGCCTGCTTCACCTAGTAGCTAAGGCTACATGCCTTATCTGGATGTTGTAAATTCCTGGATGAAGTTCAACACCCACAGCCTTATACTTGTTACATTATCAGGAAACCACAACATGGAAGATACTATTTCTTTTTCTTTTCTTTTTTTTTTTTTTAATTGGAAGATACCATTTTAAATTTTATGTCAACAACTGTACAAAGTTGACAACACAATCAACTGTCAAGATTGAATAGACACAATGTACAAGCACATGCAGAGATTCTTGCATCTGATTTGATATACAGTAAGTCTAGAAAATCAAAGTACTAGCATTTGATTCAATAGTGAGAATTAAAAAAAATGCTTTCAATTCAATATTAATTTTCCCACTTTTGACATAACACAAACTGAAACAAACATAGGTCAGGCCAGAACCTTAAATTGAAGCCAACAGGCTTTTACTCAAACTTATGTTAACTATCATATTACTTTCCTTAGTCAAACCAGCAGCTACAGCTTTCCCAAAGCTGATTTTTTGCTAGTCAGAGCTGAGTGTTTTTTAAATACCTGCTTCTTAATACTTTCATCTTCTCCACTTTAGATAGTCCTATGAGGCCAGCTCAAAAATTTGAGATAAGTAACGCACGGTAATCAGACACGACGTATATAAAGCAAACACTTCTATTAGTGATTGCTTTCATCAGTCAAATGTTTATAAAAGCTTTGAACCCAACCGCTCAGAAATTATCACTTTTAATTCCAACGAGAGAGAGCATGCCACGCACATCCCTAGATTTAGTACTATGATAGGATTATCCTCCAGGAAAACCTTTGCAGAAAAAGTATTGACACAGAAAATCCTCTATAGAAAGATTGAGAACTGATTGATTGTAACCAGGATAATGCAATATGCCCCACTATTTTCTCAGAGGAT
Source organism: Pelecanus crispus (assembly GCF_030463565.1). Lineage (NCBI taxonomy): Eukaryota > Metazoa > Chordata > Aves > Pelecaniformes > Pelecanidae > Pelecanus > Pelecanus crispus. The sequence goes on along the minus strand of NC_134646.1, from coordinate 62,052,515 downwards.
AGACAGGAATTGGGACAACTTGGAGTAGAATCTGAATCAGAATGGCTGTGAATTTCAAAGCTACCCAAAGGACATGCTTCTGTGCAGTGGTTCATTAAAGCTTTTTACAGTGGTAAGAAAAAGACTTTGGATTTGGCTAGAAGGAAGTCTGGGAGCCTTTTAATACAAGGCTCCTCCAACTATCCTCCCAAATAAAAGGATAACTAGGGCTACAAAGGCAAATTTGCTTTTAAACTGCAGAATAATTCTTACTTCTACCACATAAGCCACAATATGGGTATGAAGATGGCTTCCTTTCATCATCACTTCTTCTGTAGTTTGTATTTAGACTTGTAAGAATGATCTTCAGGGGTATTTCTTTGAGTTTGTTCTTTCTTCCTCTCAGACGCCACATTTTAGAAGCAGTCTCATCATCTGAAATTCAATCTGTCCAAACGTGACCTTTTCTAACTTAACAATTCCTCTCTTCTGTTTACCTTTTCTAAAGTATTTAACAACTCCACTGCCCTTTCTGTCTCTAAAGATTTCCCATAAAAAAAAGCAAGTAAAAACTACTAAAATTCTCAAGAAAACTTCTTGGAAACATGACAAAAGAGAATTCTTTTGGGTTTCCACCATTATCAGAATGATGTCAGAAAATACGTCACGCTCTACTGCAGCCCCTTATGTCCTTAAGACAGAGCAACATATTCTGGAATTTGGAAAGGTTTGCAGCAAAAACCTAATATTAAAGTACCATCATCAGCACTTACCCTAATTTAGCAAGCCAAAAAGATCAGGTCATATAGAAATTTTGTCATTCTTCTGACAAAAAAAAAGAAAAAAGCAAAACTCATTCTCCTAATTAAAAAGTATCTAGCCGTCATTTCTCACTCACAATAGTTTCACCTGAGAAAAAAATGTTTATTCTTCTTCGGGACTTAAAGGAGTATCTGGCCCCCACCCACAAATGTGGAACAGTAATAGCTATTAAAAAAAAAAAAAAAAAAATCTGTATTTGGTCACTACTGTGGAGATTTCCACATCTTGCAGCTACCAGTGGAATCAAATGGATAGATATGATTGCTATTATACTTTAGAAAGTAAGATATTGGCCTTTGCTTCACTGGTCACTAAGTTTTTTCCGGTTTGCTTCTGCTATTTTTCCTCCAATTCCTAGCTTCTAAGTGAAATTACCAGTTTATGATAATACTGGTTCCTATCAAGTTACCCTCTCTTCCACCTCTTCTTCTAGATTGGTTTTAGAAATCAGGTTTATTCCCTATATAAGCTAGTTTCTTTTTTAAACAGCATGGCTTTCCCTTCCAATTATGGAACTGGGGCTTTAGGGGCATCTAATTAAATGTTCATAAATTGCTCCCAATTAATATCACCCTATTTCAGTTTAAATTGTCTTCCACCTGAATGGGCTTGTAATTGCATTCTAATTGCTAAGTTAGTCCTTTCAAAATGCAGAGTAGATATTCATTAATGATCTGAACTATAGTGTAACTAACTCAAGTTAAAACACCACCTTCATAACTTAGGTTTTGCATGTTTCATACATTATATAGAGCTGATTAATTAATTTTCTAGTTTGCCTCCGTGTTTTGCTGCAGAAATCAGCTTGCACACTGCATTCATTGTATTATAGTTTTTATAATACTGATCAATGAACATTAATGTAAATAAACACAGTGAGTGTTATTTTCCTACTTTAAATACTCATAAAACTGTGGGTTGAATAGCAATATAGTCTGTGTTAATAAGAAAGGAGAAATTATAGTTGTTACCAGTTTGTTTTTCTGCTACTTTAGAAGGAGAAAGGGAATTTAACAGTGTATTGTGACACAGGAAGAGCACCATTTTAGGGCCATTCAATCTCTGTTCTAATATTTTCATTTCAGAGTAGATGTTTCCTCTTCAAATGCTGACTTTATTAATATTCATTTTTGTGTAAGTGACTTTTAAATTGAATGACACACAAAACCACGTCATGTATTTTTATTTGCGTGCAAGTGAGCAATATAACTGGAACGCTTACTGCCTGGAATGATTTTGGTTAATTTTTCTCTGCAGAAGAGGACTGCATTTGAAGCTCTCTTTAGAATCAAGAGCAAGAAGTCATCCTGTACTTTCCACAGTTTTCACTGATGATGTAAGACAGACTATCTCATTTCTTTCTTTGCTTCCGTGACCAAATTCTAATGGAGAGGTATGAAAAGTTAGTATGAAAAGGTATGAAAAAGATTCTTCAGCCTTCCTCGAGTTAAGAAGCTTAGTAGGAGTTCACATTATTTAATACGCTCTTAGTAGTAATTCTTGACACTGGAATCATTCATAATTTGGACTAATATTAGAAACAGGCACACTTCAAAGGAATAGAAGGTTAGTTCAGATAAGCACACAAAATCTGAAAGCGCAAGTAGCCGTCTTACTGCTGGAAAACTCTCAAATACACTGCCTGATGCTAAAACACAGGTGTTACAGTGATACTGAAAAGCCTGATATATATATATATATAATCTCCATTGATTTATTTTGCATTACAGTCTTAGCTGGCCAGTAGCAATAAACTTAGTCAACAGCCTAGCTTTTACCTGGTAGCAGTTTTCAAGGAGCATCACGGCCGAATTTGATCATGAAGGAGGGTATCTGTACATGTACAGTGAAAAACATACAAGTTCAAGATACGGAACTACTGGAGAGAATCCAGCAAAGGGTCACTAAGATGATGAAGGCACTGGAGCATCTCTCATATGAGGAAAGGCTGAGAGAGCTGGGACTGTTTAGCATGGAGAAAAGAAGGGTCGGAGAAATCTCATCAGCGTATATAAATACCTGAAGGGAGGATGCACAGAGGACAGGGCCAGACTCCTTCCTGTGGCACCCAGTGACAGGACCAGTGGCAATGGGCACTATCTGAAACACAGGAGGTTCCCTCTGAACATCAGGAAACACTTTTTCACTGTGAGTGTTACTGAGCACTGGCACAGGCTGCCATTCATGTACACTTCATAATTGAAAAGAGGAATCTATAACTCAAGAGAAAATTAAACTTCTGGCTCAGTACTCAGGCTATTAGGAGTTCCTAATTTAATATAGCAATTCTCTCAGTGTAGAAGATATGTTTACAAAATCGGCTAAAAGACCGTTGTTTTTTTTTCTTTAAAAACATCCCAGCCAAACAAAAAAAACCTCCCAAAACTAAGTTTCTTAGTCCAGCCTTGCAATCTGAAGAGGTAGTTTTATATTCAGCAATAAGATCTTCATGTCTAACACTAAGCATGTGTCTATATACTTTGCAGAAGTTCATGGTTTCTGCATTACTATTATTACTAGAACAAAAGCTTCCATTACTTGCTATACAGAATTTCAGTTTACAACTCTTTTCTGATAACTGTGCTAATTTCCTGAAGCACCAAGAAAATCCTGATGCTCTCAGCATTTGAAAATGCATCTGTCAGCACTGAAGTTTGTTGCAGAAACGTATTGAAGATGTACCTTGCATGCTGTTGAGCAAGACCTCATAAATCTAACCTGGTATTTCACAATTTCTTTAACCTTCTCTCTGACAAGACAGACACAGAAAGAATTGCTATTATAGCTAAAGAGGTGAAGGCAGAACTGCAGCCCCAAAGTTTAGCAGAAATTTAGGTAGTTATTCATTTCTGTGGAAAATATTATCCCAAGACTGATCTACTGAGGAACATTTCTTTAGTTACATTCATTTCACATAGTACAGATGCCAATTTTACTCCTTGTTCAAGGAATCTTTCTCCCATTAAGCACAAGAACATAAATTCTGTTTAAAGTATATCCTAAGGACTCTTTTGGATTGACCTCTATTTCATCATATTATTAATATTTCTTCTGTTTATTTGGGAGTGTTTAGGTTTTCCAATCATGAGCTTTCCTTCACCCAATTGTTATTAGCTTGCAAGCTATGGCCCTCTAACAATGTTCCAGATAAATTATTGCATGAAGAAAGAATAATGGTTATTGAGTCCCAATAAACAATGCTGACATATTCATATTTATTTCAGATTTTGCTACGAGACAGGTGTATTAATCTAAACACAAGCACGATTTTCCAGTAAGTAACTGGCACTTCCAGAAACTTTGGCACTTATCAACAAATTTTCCTTACTATAGAAATACTTCAGACTGATTTCTACAGAATGGTTTCTTTTACATTTTTGTTTCAGTCTTCATCTTTCTGAACACTGTATACTGGTATACCTGTGTGTCTGCTACACAGTTAGGAAAGACCTTCAGCATTTCTAGTTATGCAGCATTCGCTAAAAATATTATTCAGGATTCTCTTAACTTGTACACTCTGGTATTTAATTATCATTTCTACCTGAAAACTGAATGAAGTCATGGACCCAATTGCAGTCAACAGTTCAAAAATTCTAATTCACTTAGAAGTAGTGAATCAGTATATATACAGGCAAATTTTACTTGCAAATTTGTTCCTTCATTTTTCCATATGGGAACAATTTTAAAGAAATCTTGGAATTAGAAATAACTAATAACAGTTTTATTCATAATGGTATTCCTCCAGAGACTGTTAATTTGACAAAAAGACATGTGCTTTAAACACAATAGGGAAAAAAAAAAATCTGTGTATTAGAAAAGTTTTAAATCTGTTCATTTGAAATATAAATTCTGACCTGGATTCAAGAAATATAAATTTTCTCATTTATGCACTGGCTTCAACAAAATTCTGATAGGAAAAATTTGCAAGTTTTAAGTGTATCTTTATCAGCTTTATTTCAAATCTGTTTAATGATAATATGCATTTTTTCATGCTGGTTCATTTTCATTATTCACTATTTCACTATTTGGGCCCCTCACTACAAGAAGGACATTGAGGTGCTGGAGCATGTTCAGAGAGGGGCAACAAAGCTGGTGAAGGGTCTAGAGCACAGGCCTTATGAGGAGCGGCTGAGGGAACTGGGGTTGTTTAGTCTGGAGAAGAGGAGGCTGAGGGGAGACCTTATCGCTCTCTACAACTACCTGAAAGGAGGTTGTAGTGAGGTGGGTGTTGGTCTCTTCTCCCAAGCAGATAATGATAGGACAAGAGGAAATGGACTCAAGCTGCGCCAGGGGAGGGTTAGGTTGGATATTAGGAAAAATTTCTTCACGGAAAAGGTAGTCAAGCATTGGAACAGGCTGCCCAGAGAGGTGGTGGAGTCACCATCCCTGGAAGTGTTCAAAAAACGGGTAGATGTGGCACTTTGGGACATGGTTTAGTCTAGTCTACCCTTAACTGGTTTAGTGTGGACTTGGTAGTGTAGGTTAATGGTTGGACTGGATGTTCTTAAAGGTCTTTTCCAACCTAAACAATTCTATGATTCTATGATTCTATTTTTAATAAGAAATTTAAAATACAAAAAAAACCCCAAACCAAACAAACAGAACACTCTCCTCAGCCTCAAAACATCACGCTTATGTACGGAACAAAGTAAACCTATTGCAAGTATTTTTCTCTCTTCATCTTTCGAACCCGAATCTCTTCAAATATTCAAACTGTATTATTAATTTGACTTACACATGTGCACAAACATACCCACATGATGGAGTATATCACCTAGCTAGCCAGCTACACGAAGCCTTCACTGAGGAAAATCTTTGTAAAACATTTGTAAAAGAACTGAGAATCTGAATAACAATTCACTGGTGTGATTTGGGGCTGTACATTAAGGCACCAGTAAGGAGAATATGTGGTTCCAGGGAATGAGAGCTGACATAAGCAGTAAGCCATCTCCATTATTTCTAACATCCTTTCTTCACTCAAGAATCATTATTTCTCAATGTACTGAGAGGCAGGCAAAAAGGGGGAGCTGGAGATGTTTTTTCCATCCTTTGTTATGGGTTTCTTTGCTATTCTTTTGTGTCACTAGATGGTAGAAAGCAGCAGAGATTTCTGTTGGCCACATGCAGCAGGTTGCAGGTGGAGTCTGGGAGAGAAAGATGCAGGCAGGAACATCACGAGGTTCCCATCTCCATCAACCTGCTCTCTGCTACTATCCCAAAGACAGACTCCTCCCCAAGAGTAAGCAGGAGCGTTAAGTCCTTGCTCTGCTCCACTGACATTACTTCCAAAAGCAAAATATGCCAGTCAGGCTAACTGGACTCATATATGTCATTTCTGAGGAGGAAAGGAGAAAGGAGTGCTATATTGCTGACTCAGGATGGCAAGGAATAGCTCCTTCCAGTAAAGGAAGGTATTTGAGTCAAGAAGATTGCAATGGTGGATTCAAAAGCAACAGTAACTACAGGATTTCTCCAGCACATTTTCCTTCTTGCTACTCACAAAAAAACAGACTGACATTATTACCCACTTTGCATTCAGTTGCAGTGAATATTCAACAATTCAGCTTTGAATGTTAAGAAACTTTGATGTAAAGAATTCTCCTGGGAAGAAGAGAGAAATCCATGCACTGACTGGTGAGTCCCTCCTAACAGCTAGGTTTTCAGATATTGGATACAAACTGCAAGTTTTTTACATATACTTTGCATCCTGGAATGATTGACAAGAGTGATTCAGGAAACAACTTGAGATAGCCAATCTATCTGAAAACAAAACAAAACAGCCAGCCATCTCACACAGAAATAAAATTACGATATAAATAAGTGTGAATTTTATGTCCAGACCCTTCAAGGACATACTTAGGCCATTAACTGGTTCACTTTCAGTGCTAATATATGCTACTTCTACTTTGAAATGAAGTGTTCCTTTTCACAGACAGAAATTAGTCATATGGTTAAATATAAACATCAAATTCCCAGCTACTGAGCAAAGCTTGAGTTACCTTAGCCTTCATTCATCAAAATCTATGATGACAAAATATACTGCTAAAACTGAATGTAAGAATTGATCAGAAAAACACTTTAAAGTCTTGCAGAGCAGTACAGACCATATTCCTCAGTAACATGCAAACGTTACATTATAAATGTTAAAAGATTTTAAAAGTTACATTCAATTTGAATGTAAACTGAAGTTCTCCACTGGAAATTTGAAGTTCCCAAATTTAAAATACAGGCTTACAGAATTACCTTACTAATTCTAGCTTTACAAATTGTAGTTACTACATGAAGTATGCTTTTCTCAATAAAATTTTTCAGTCTCCTCTTCAGGAAGAACAAAAACACAAGGTTGTGTGGGAGCAAAAACTACATTTCTAGTCAAAATGTTTTTGGTTTACAGCTAAAATATTTGAGTCAAACAACCTACTGAAACAAATAAACAAGAAAACCCCAGCACACAATACCTTTACAAAATCCCCACCTCACTGAAGATGGAAAAACCAGTTTCACCAGAAAATCTGTATTACTCCTGAATGATATACATTGTACGTAATTATTTTACACAACTTGCACCCTGGATGGGTAGCTGAAGAGACATCTGAGCATCCTAAAAAGTTAAACTTAAGGATAACTGGTCCATAAATTACGTCAAATCACACCCTGCCAGCTTGTGTTGATAGCTCTTGGTCACAGTCATTTGCTCACACCGTACACAGGAAGCAACACTAGTCATTGCAGTAGAATGTGTTATGGAAACTGAAAAGGGAAGTATCTTCACTCATTTTTCATGAAATTTATCTTTCACACATTTTTACATAATTACATTGTATTTGAAAAAACCACACAACTGTTCTATTGTGGGATTATGCAAAATGTTAGCATTTCCTACAAACTACATGAGAAGAGTTATTGCATAGTTTCACATCTTATTACATATTGGCTCATATTTTCCAATGAACAATATTCATATGCACTTGATATACAAACGTACAAAGTATATTTAATATCAGAAAGAAAAAATGTGCCTTTAAAGAACAATCCATTGGAAAATCTAATGACTATTTCTTTAATTAGACATACTTTTATGTATTAAGTATGACACAGTCACAACACAAAATTATGGGAAGGCAAATTAATCATGTGCACAGGGCACTTGATAATTAAACATTTAATAACTATTTGCAAAGATTCCAACAGCGGTATGCCAAATTTGTCAACTCTAGCTATTAATTGTAAATTGCTCCTTAACCTGCAAGATGCTGAGAGCCATCTGTGTGGGATTGTTTAAGTCATACTTGTGAGATCCTAAGTCTGATAGCCTCAGGTTTGAGCCTCAGTATGAAGCTGGGGGTCTGGGATGGAAAGGGTCCTCTTTTCTTGAGGCCTCTAACAATTTGATGATCTTAACAGACCTTGTGTTTTGATGAAAATCTGTTCTTTGTGATATACAGAATATTCACCCCCACTGTTTTAAAATGCATTAAACTTATACAGATTTACTTAGGGGGAAAAAAAAATCACTAACATTTCATTTCTACCCCAGCAGAGCAACATATTAACATATCTTACAGATATCAAATGTCTTCATTCAAGTCTATGCAATAATTTCAAAAATAGATGAAAAACATTCCAAAGATATTTCTAGCAACCACTTTTATCTGTGGATGGTGAACAATAAGAGAAAATATGTACTGACAGAACTGCATTTTCTGTATATAGAGAATTATTAAGTTTGTCTACTGTAAAGTAGACAGTTATGAAGTAGGCCAAATTTCTGATAATATCAGGGTTTCAGAATACTCTCTGGTATTTTGACAAATGCCTGTACAGGATCACTAATGTTTTTTTTCAAAGAAGTAAAAATTTTCCTTTGCAAAGATTCACTTCAAATATGTATACACACATACTCACAAAACGAAAGACCTCCAAAAATCATAAGGCTAGTTCTAGTGCATTTCTCCCTTATGGTGTTGAAGGATAAACAGAAAACCTCAAACAATGCCACATACTAGGAGATGAGTAACCACCATATTTGCAAATGGTGCGAGACTGGTATTTATTCCTTACTTTTTGTCATCAGCCTAGCCTGACAAACAAATTAATTTCATGGTAAACTCTGTATTGGGTCTGGCCTGAGGTAATCTTCCTCACAGCAGCCCTCATAGTGCTGTGCTTTGTATTGGTAGCTAGAAAGGTGTTGATAGCACACCAGTGTTTTGGCCACTGCTGAGCAGTGCTCTCATGGCATCAAGGCGGTCTCTTCAACATTTCCCCCCCACCTCACCAGTAGGCTGGGGGTGGACAAGATCTTGGGAGGGGACATAGCCAGGACAGCTGACCCCAGCTGACCAAAGGGATATTCCATGCCATATGATGTCGACTCAGCAATAAAAGCTAAGAGAATGGAGGAGGAAAGGGGGGCATTTGTTATTTACATTTCTCTTCCAGAACAACCGCTACATGTACTGAAGCCCTGCTTCCCAGGAAGTGGCTGGACGTTGCCTGATGATGGGAAGTAGAGAATAAAATCTTTGTTTTCCTTTTGCTTCCATGCGCAGCCTTTGCTTTTTATTAAACTGCCTTTATCTTGACCCACGAGGCTTTTTTCCATCTCATTTTCTCCCCACCTGTCCTGCTGAGGAGGGGAGTGATAGAGCAGCTTGGTGGCACCCGGCATCCAGCCAAAGTCAACCCACCACAAACTCCAATTCTTGCTGATGACCACCTGAGATGATACCAAAAAATTTTTTAAAAGTAAGGTGTACCTCAAAGCCTGCCTGCTTGCTCTTCAGATAAACACTTCAGATAAATGTTGGGTTTTGGAATCTGCAGTGTGATAAGAAATTTTGTAGTGTGGACACATTTCACAATTTCCTCAGCTGTCTGCAGCAGATGAAAGTGTATTTTTAACTGATGCATTGAACACTATATATATGAATATAGCATGGCACATTCTTCTAAGGCACACTTTTACTTCAATAATCAAAATATAGTTGGTATGGATGAATAGAGGCGATAATCCTTGCCTCCTGACAAAGGGTATTGTGTAAAATCTTGAACCTCCATATTCCATCTACAACCAGTGTGCCTAGTGGGCGTTTCTGAGGGCCTTCACATTGGAGACTCAAGAAAGAGATGCTTCCCTCCCGCTCTTTTCGTCTCTAACAGCACTAAATCATCCATCATCTTTCTTTGAGAAGGTAAGGAAGTAGGTATTTCCTTCACATGGAAAAGGTTGATCTTCTGTCTGATCATCTAAAGGACAATAATTTTTCTTCCAACAATGAAAACATGAGGTCCAGGCTGAAACCTGCCGGAAGAATGACTGAAGTCACAAGTGCCACATATCAGGTAAGGTCAACAGGTGGAATACTTTGCCTGAAATCAAACTAGAGTGCTGCCAGATAGATTGTTTAAGGTCAAATGGAAACTAAGCAAGAACAAACTCATTGTACAGTCCAGAGCACACAGGAAGCATAACTGATTTCAGAGCTATCTTTGGGCATGCTTGGTCACATTACAGGAGACTCTACTAGCACTGAAAGACAAGAAAAATGATGTCTAAAATTTTTCATTGAAAGACATTTGAATTTTGACTATTCCTGTGTTAGATGCTGGGTTTCAGAATCTTACTAAGCTGCAGTGAGTTTCTTTTATTCATTTTTCTGAGGAATTGATTTCTCCTGTTTGGTTATTTTGAGAGGCTATAAATAACTTAGGTTCTTTAAGAGATTATACAGTTCAGGCTTTCTTGACCTAATATTTCTACTGCCATTTCTTAAGCTATAGGGGCTAAAAGTGTGTGCTACTTGTACACTCATGTCGGGTGAGATTTTCACACAAATTGGATTTATATCAGACACCTATTTGTGGTCTGTGTCACAACACACTCCTGAGCTGAAGTTAAACATTTCTATTTAACTGAGTTTTCCTCAATGTTATATGAATGTTATTTTTTGTTTGTTTTGCTCTTCCTCACTAGAATCACTTTGCATAATAAGATATGGCACTACTACAAGTTCAAACCCCAGCTTATGGACTGCATGAAAGAATCTGTCTCTTGTAATCATTATCAGTAAGGGGCGGGGGGGGGGGGGTGGTCTGTGTTGTGTGCAGTGATAGCATTTTATTTGCCTGCTTCTATTATTCACAGAGCTGGTAACTTCAGGTTGTGATAGTGCAATTCATGATCATGTCTAGAGGCATTCAGAGAATTCCATTCAAGGAAAACTCCATGATTATTTATTTGTCACTAATTCACTCATGTACAGAGGCAAAGAGCATGTTCAAGGAGAAAAAGAATAACTGCCTGTTTTTTTCACAGGGTTGTAATAAGTCTCTTACATCAAATACTATCCTCATAACCATCTAACTTCAGCTTTATGTTGCTAACTAAACTATAACTTGACATCATTAGGATATTGAGGGCATAATAAAAAGAGGAAATATACAGCTTTCAGCTCATCATGAAGCTTCTCAATATCCTGGCTTTGTCTAGGACAATTGCTTAAGTATGCATTTAGGACTGGCAGCAAGACAACTATTTGTCCCTTAAGCTGAATAGGCACTTTGGCAAACTCCACCCCTCACAGCAAATGAGTTTTCAGAGATAGCCATTCTCCTTTGAGCAGACCAACTGGAACAGTGCCAAATTTCATACATCCTAAAAGAGGCTGGGGGTGTGTGCAGACAGAAGAAAACCAGCAAGAAATTTATATATATAGGAGAGCAGGCATTAAAAAAAAAATCTTCAGAGCAATTCTGAAGATAACATGCCAGAAAAAGGAGGCAGCAAGACAGAAGAATAGTGTAGCACAGTGTAGTGTAGTGCAGTGAAGTGTAGTGTAGCATAGCACAAAAAATGTTCAGCTTATATGTTGTCTAACAGGTAGAGTGCTTGCACCACAATGCCTGTCTGCTTCCACTTTGAGACTGGGTTTGCAGTTTCCTATACCTCTGGCAACTTTTTACTCTTCAGACTGAAATACTCCACTTGAAATTCTTCTTTTTGAGTCTGTATCCATACTTTCACTGGGCCCCTTTCTTCTATCCTGTTGACTATCAGAAAAATAAGAGGAAGACAATATAACAATATAAGCCTTATTACATTCAGAAGCTGGGTTAAAATTAGGCTCTGAATAAAATAAGCTTCTAACTTCTTTGCTATGAAGATTTTAGCCTTCTACTGAGTGGACAAAAAGCCAGATATTGTGCAAGTAGGGAATGGAGATGTATTTGTGCCTTTATCCCTCCTTGTAAGACATCAGCAACTTATAAGAAGGTTTACACTCACATGTGCACAGCATACATTTCTTAAAATTAAGAGACCTCTGACTTTATTCCTACAAAGTACGCTCCAGCTCCTCTGCATATTACTAGAGTGTGCCCACTCCATCTTATAAATGTTCCAGCCCAGGCTTGTGGAGACCAAAGAGGCCCTTGTCAATGGCCTGCCCTGCATCCATGGAGACCCTTGTTAATGATCTCTCTCTGCTGATGCCAAATGCTGAACTCTAGCACCGAACATCAGAAAAAGGATGCACCTTCCATAGTTTCCCTTCATGATGTTCAGGCTGCACACAAGAGGAGTGGGTCTAAAGGGTGAGATGGAAGAACGTAGAAGGATTAAGAGTTGCAGGCATTAAAGAGCAAGGGCCATAGGGGCAGCAATTAGTGAACTCAGACAGAAGGAAAAGAGAGAAAATCAGGTATATACAGAAGAGTGGAAGGAAGATGAGACAAATGAGTGCAGAACACAGTTTGCATTCAAAATGCCTGAGAAAGCTTATTTGTCAACTGATAGTAAACAGCTGAAGAATATTTTACAGCTCTAGGGACTTGCTCCTTCTTTTTTTTTTTCCTTCTCTAAACAAAAATAACATCTATGTGCCATGGATCTAAATGTCTGAATTTGTTATCCATTATATAATTCCATGGAAATATTTTTCCTTTTGACTCTCCCTACTCTTTTCTACCACCTCATACATTTAAAGCAGCTTAGAGATGAAATCCTAAAACCTGTGTCTAGCAGGAAGAATACTGCATCATTCAGTAGCTTTTGCAAAGACACTGCAATGAATCTTGTTTGGCCTATGTTAGCAACTAGACTGAAAGAAGTTTGCATAAACAAATTTTCTCCTGTAATTTTCCAAAGTTTGGCTGCTTAAGTTTTTCATCTTAACAAGTTGCATATGTAATTTCTTAGACTATCAAGGTGAACTGAGTGATTTTGCTACAGTTTCCTTTTCAGCTTGCTGTTTAGGGGTCCACAAAGCACAATGTCATTGGCTCACAGTCAAACAGGCAGTCTGGAAATTGCATTAAATACCCAGCTTTCTGAAATCTGGGTTCATCCAAATTCAATTTCTGAAATCTAATATGGCCTTGTCTCTCAGTTTCTTTAAAAAAAGACCTAATGAAACCTTACAGTAGAAGCAGTGGAGTGCTATAGAATGAAGTCTTTACAATACTGAGGCTAAGATGCAGATTAAAAAGATTCATTCACAATGCAGGTTAAATCCCTACCTCATTTTTATACTACACTTAGAGACATTACACCAAAAATGTAATATATATGAACTGCTGTTTTTTCTTTTTTTTTTTCTCCTCTGAGAGCACAGATGAAGTGGAGCTGTACTTGATGCCCAATACTGTATATTTTTACTGTTCAGTGGATCAATATTCCCACTCTACTTTCATGCCCCTCTTTCTTCCTTCACTAGACAAAATAGACCTTAAAGTTTGGCCAATACTTATGCAAATTATGTGGTGTAGAAGAAAGGAGGCATGAAAAAACCACCTACTAATTCACATTGCTGGAATAGTGAAGTAGGGTTACCAATCTCAAGAGGGAAATGGTAACAGAAAGGAATTAGGGTGGTCTGGATCACTGCTGGTCCATGGCAGTGTAGACACTAGGCAGGATCCACTGTGCTGCAGCGAAATCAGACCCAGCCCTGGGAGACATCTATTGCAGAAGGAGGAATGAAACTGCATATTTCCCAAGTGAAAGAGAGAATGAACAGTGAAGGTGATGGCCACGTCCTTTCCCTTACATGGATCTATGCTTAGACCTCATAATTTTCCCTCTATGATAAAACACACAAAATCCCCAGAGAACTATGCTGGACAATTACACACATGACCAGAAGTCTTACGGATGGCCCTCCAAATTAATGAAAGGTAGAGAAGAATCCTTGTGGATGATTGAAACAGATAATTATTTAAGGACAGCACTGAGGCTAATTAGGGAGAAACTCAAAGGGATAGAAGGTCAGTTGAGCTTGACAGACTGATGGTGGGTTTTATTGGCTTACGTCTCTCAACCACAATCTTACAGTTTCTAGGCAGCAAAATCTGGCCACATGTGATAGCCATTTCCCTAGTATCTAGTCAGCCAGAAAAGATAGGTAACGGGTATTGGCAGAGATTTGCTTATGAAGGACAATTTCAGCTGCAGTGTAGAGCTGGTATAATTTATAGTTTTAAATCTGTGTCTGTTCAGGCTGGTGATCTCTTTGCTAGTTTTTATACAGTATCCTTTTTTTGTTTGTTTGTTCCATTACTGCTATAACACTCTTTCAAAATGCTTTAAACAATCATTTAGCAACAACAAGGTATATTTATCGGCCTACCAGCTTACCTGCAGAGCATCTCCCAAAGCTATTTGTAGATTAATTTCATGTCACTGAATTGTCTGAGTAACTGGTAATAACATGCCATAACTAGTAATAACATGCCAATCTATAATGTAGCCAGAAAGAAACCACTGAAATTACATGTTCTAAATATACTCTCTAATAAAAAAAGTAGAAAGTCAAATAGCTAAAGGTACAAAGAGCAGACTAACATGTGACTGGCAGCACAGTTCAAATATTAGAGGATATGCCACAATTAAAACAAAATTAAAAATAAAAGAAAAAATACTGTAATAGCAGAAAAATAAATCATTGTCATAATACAATTTGCATGTATATGAAATTCACACTCAAACTGAGCATAAGAATTTTTAATTCCTTGTAGAATATCGCACAAAAGGTGCTCTTCAGGCTCCTGCTCTTTCTGGTACCATGGGGCATCTCCATAGTCAGTAGCTGTGATCAGGGGCAAATCAGGAGAATAAAGCTGATTTGCTTTCAGCTAGTAACAAGGTTAACTAAACATGCCTAGCTAATTCTAATCTACAACATGCCATTCCTTGGAGTCCCAGAGAAAAGTACAAAATTTAACAATGATGACTCAGAGGCAGAGAGACAGTAGTGGTGCTGGCTCAGGTATAGTGACTGCTGAGAGCCCTGCTAGTGCCAGTGGATGTGCTCCATCTTTAGACAACAACAACAAACATAGCAGCAGCAACTGAGGCACTCAGCAAGCAATCAAACCATTTAAGGGACTAAGTCTCCTGTAAAGCATTGTGGGGAAGGTCTGAATTCAGCAGCCAATGATATTTTTCATCCTGCAGAAAGCCAAATCCAGAAGCAGTAAGAGGGCTTAAACTGCAACTTCATTTTTCATTAAGACAATCAGCATTTAGTGGTTGTTATTCCAGCTGTTTTGTCATTTGTGTTAGTGTATTCTTTCCCCCCCAAAAAAGGAAACAAGTTTCTTCATCTACTGCAGAGAGCCCTGGCTGTTAGCAATACTCAGAGCAGAATGAGGTGCAGCTCACACCCAATGCTATTCCACAAGAGAGTAACAGAGCAGCATCCAGTCTACCGCTTCACCTTCAGTGTGAACTGAATTTAGCTATGCCCTTTGTGTAGTCACAGGTCTCCATCCTACCTCAAAACCATCAAAGTGTTTCTTAAATTCAGCCCATAAGTAGAACAGCTAATGCAGATTCAGATTTTAATTCTGTAATTCCCTAATAAAAGCCAGTATCGTGTTCAGAACAACACAGCGTACCAAGCACTGTAGCCTGAAAACTAAACTAGATTGGCACACTATAACAGGGTATAATCCATAAAACATTATACTGTTGAAGAGAACTCACTTCCCAGTGCCCTTTGCAACACACGCCATACACAACCGTCACTACTGGAATACAGCCAGGTCACCTCAGAAAACCAGGCAACCTTCTACTAGCCATCGAAACACACAAACATATAAACAGCATCCACAACTAAAAATTCCAGTGTGACAGTTAATCATTCAAAATGGTAATGCAAAGATGCAGAATAAGCATTGGACAAAGCTGCTATTATAAACTGCCAAATGAAATACAGATGGAGGAATGAATATCTTGGCAGCTTGTTTCTAAAAACCAGCAATAATTTGGGAGAAGTTGTTGCAGAAATGTATTTCTCAAACTGAATTTTAGAGATACTAACTATACTAACTATATCTCCAGTGACCTAACTGACAGAAGTTATTTTACAATGGCTATAATACACTGAGTATTGGCATTCATTTCTCTTCCCTTCTGTACTTAGAACCTTTACAGATCTGCATCATCAGCAATACCCAGGCATTAAAATCTACCTGAGGAAAAAGTGAAAAAACCACAAATCTGTTGTTCTGCTATTGATGCAGGATCTAGAGAATGACTAGTAGACATAACACATGGTTGTGGTTTAACCCCAGCCAGCAACTAAGCACCACGCAGCTGCTCGCTCACTCGCCCTGCCCCGGTGGGATGGGGAAGAGAATCAGAGGAGTAAGAGTGAGAAACACTCCTGGGTTGAGATAAGAACAGTTTAATAATTGAAATAAAATAAAGTAAAATAATAATAATAACAATATAATAGTAATAATAATATACAAAGCAAGTGATGCACAATGCAATTGCTCACCACCCACCAACCGATACCCAGACAGTTCCCGAGCAGCAATCACTGCCCACTGGCCATCTCCCCACAGCTTATATACTGAGCATGACATCATATGGTACAGAGTGTCCCTTTGGGCTGTTTGGGTCAGCTGGCCTGGCTGTGCCCCCTCCCAACTTCTTGTGCACCTGGCAGAGCATGGGAAGCTGCAAAGTCCTTGACTAGCATAAGCAGTACTTAGCAACAGCTAAAACATCAGTGTGTTATCATCATTATTCTCATACTAAATCTAAACCACAGCACTATGCCAGCTACTAGGAAGAAAATTAACTCTATCCCAGCTGAAACCAGGACACACATACATTTTTAACTCATCTACCTCACAGTAGCATCTCTATAGGCTGCCAAGACAAGGACACTTGAAGATGCAGTTTTAGGAGAGTAGCAATACCTTGCCAGGCAGTAAAACAAGAATAATTTTATCAGGTAAGGCATCCTTAATATGCGTCTTAAACACCTACTTCTACAGCCTTTGCTGTTTTCACTTTGCTAAATTTGTATAAGGATCACCACCCATGACAAGCTCTGGGCTTATTCTGTCTGTGGTCTCAGAGCACTGAGATCGACTGTGGTGCTCCGCTATCTGAGCATTTATACGGTAAATGGAAATAGGATCCTAATGTTGATAAGAAAGAATCATCATTAAAGTAGTGTAATAATAAGTAGGCATAATATAGCAATGTGCATAAATAGACTTAAAATATATAAAAAAAGAATAGAACATTTTTCCTTAAAATGTCACAAGAATAAAAATTTTAGGCAACAGATTGGATGTTTTTGTTGATGTCTCAAGAATCATTTGGAGAAAGATGTTCAGAAAAACAACTTTCTTCAGAACCCATCATTCAAAATCTATAAACAAAAATGTTGACAGATATAAAAGGTCAGAATGTTTTTTTCTGAGAACAGTTAGAAAGAAATGATACAACTGACAAAGACACAAGATGAAATTGCAAAGAAATCCTAGTGCAAGCAGAGATCAATCCACTCCTTCAGAGCATATTGCCAAACTCCTGGTTTTCATATTTGAGAGCCAGAAATCCAGCATATTTTAATTGCATTGCATTTAGCCACAGAAAGTGAGTAAAATAAATGTAGTAACAGCTCCAAAGGATCAGCTTTATATATATCATATATACATCAGGCTTGTGAAAATTTTCACAAGCAAGTAGACTGAAATGGGCAAGAAGCTGGAAGGGGGGACAGCCAGGACAGGTCACCTGATTTGGCCAAAGGGATATTCTATACCTTGTAACATCATGCTCAAAAATAATATCATGCTCAACTGATGTAGAAGAAGAAGGGGATGGAGGGCTTGGGCTTCCAAGGTAGCCATTGCTCAGACTGGCAGGGTATTGCTCATTTTATGGGAGGTGGTGAGTGATTGCCTTTGCATCATTTGGTTATTTTCCACTTTCCTTCACTTTATTAAACTGTCCTTATCTTGACCCCCAGGTTTTCTCACTTTTGCCATCACTATTTTCTCTGCTGTCCTGCTGGGGAGGTGGGTTAGGGAGGAGCAAATGGCTCTGTGGGTGCTTAGCTGCTGGCTGTGGTCAACCCACAACATTGGTGAACACAGATACACCTTGTCTCCCTATATACTGTACTAAAGGTCATTGAAATAACTTTTTTATTATGTAGTCATGCAGGAAACACAAGCATCCCAAACATCCTTTACCATTTGCCTATGTTTTCTTCTTTTATTTGTGGGGGTAGAGGTGGTGGTGGTGTTTTGTTTTAAGAATTCTTGTACAATTCTGTAAGGTGATTATTAAGTATGCACATGTGATACATTCAGGGTAAAAAAAAAAATATGATGAAACTGCAAAAGAAACAAAAGTTTCACCAGAAAATGCTGTTTAATTGAACCAGATGTACTTCTCTTCAGCCATTACAGGTGAATTTTCTGTTGCACTCTCAAAGGTAGGGTCTCAGGGAATTTCTGAATCTTGTCTCCATTGGGTCCAGTCTTATCCTCCACCACACCCCAGACATTAGAGTTTCCAGACTGGAAACTCCCAGGCAGCTGACAGTTAAATTGATTTGTTTTCTGTTTTAATTTGTGCTAATAGCACAAAGTTGAAATTTAGCTAAGCAGCTGTGGGATTTTGTGGGACGTTTTATTTTGAAACAGTAAATCCTCACATTCCCCTGATGAGACTGTCAGAATTTTCAGTTTATATGAGTGGGTAGGTAGAAAATGACCTATGAATGAATTAGGATTGAAACTAAGAGTTCATTAAAAAAAAAATTAAAATTCTCATGAACTAGAAAAATACTTTTATTCATTCATCTTTATAATTGAAGTGCCAAAATTCAAAATTCGGCCCCCTTTTGTGGATATAGCACAATACAACCTTTACTTAAATGTGCTTGCAGCAGTCTCAAATAAGAATCAAGCTTAACTTCTGTAGGAAGGATGAACAGCTTTACAGTTCCTGTACCTTTTTTTGAAATTGGGATTAAAAAACATATCTGAGATTGGATCTGAGCTTGGAATAAACTGACTTTCCCTAGGAAGCAGCTGACTACTTATGCAGCCTTAACACCTATTTTGTGTAGCGTAAAGGAGGCTAACTGCTGCTCTGCTGACTTTATTAGGAGTAGGAAACATTCTCCCGCAGGATCAGAGTTTGTGTGGCAAATGGCCAAAAATGCAAGCCCTCGTCATCAGCCTTTTCATGGAAAAAGGAGAAACAGAAAAGCTTCTAGGAGTATAACAGCATTGTTTCAGCTTGAACCACGCTGCAAGAACTGACTTAAACACTCTTTTTTATATATGTATCCTCATTAAATTAAAAGCATTAATTCTGCACAGTTTAGCTCATAATACCAATCATTTCATTGGTAGGGTTTTTCATCCTTACAGAAAGTGAAGATGTCCCCAGGTGTTAACTGTATTCATAGGTTAAAAAGCAGTAATTTAAAAGGTAATCTTTTGTACCTTATCAGTACTCCACAATAGACACTTAATAACATGCCTGTTCAGAAATGGATTTTAACCTCAGAATTAGTAAGGCTCTAAAATTCTTCAGTGAATAATTCAGGATTTTCAATTCCCTTCTTACAGCGTAACAGCTATTCATTATATAGTTGCATTTTTCACAGATAGACATAGTATATAATGGGGTAAGGGACTCAGGGACAAAGCAAGAAAAACGTTTGGGAGTCTAAATCTCACTGAACTCACTCTTGAAACCAAAACAGCAGTCCTCCACTATCTCAGTTTTTTCCTAACCCCAAAGGCATCCCATCCCCACAGGTATTTAATATTTCAGCATAAAATTTCCACCAGTGCTTACAGTTTTGCTGATGGGTAGTCCAGAATTACCTCCATCTTGCAAGTACCAAGCAGCTTGGTACTCAACCATGGGCTCAGTTCTGTCAGGACCCACGAGCACAGCGAGCGTATCACCTGGAGGTTTTTTTTCTGGTGGGCATTTCCCTCGTACCACAAGTGATAAATCAGCCTTCTGGTGGGAGGTGAAGAGTGACTGCCTTGCATCACTTGTGGGGTTTTTTTCTTCACGTATTAAACTGTCTTAGTCTTGACCCATGAGTATTTCTTGCTTGTGCCTTTCCAGTTCTCTCCCCCATCCCGCTGGGGGGAGTGAGCAAGTGATTGGGTGGGGGCTTAGCTGCTGGCTGGGTTCAACCCACCACAGCAAGGGATATTTAACATTTTAAAGTGTTGTACTACAATTCTCAAGTCACCAAAGAGAAAGACAGAGGACTTTGTTCTGACTTCAGAACTTCTGACTGGTAGGTGACAGAGTAAACTGGTAAGCCCCAGTGCATAGACTATAGCAAAATGGCATTTAAAAAGATAATAATTTCACCAACACTGAAGATAGCTTCCAGCTGCCTCACATCACAGTTATTCTATCTGTCCTTGGGATACGATTTCCAATAATGTATCTGACTGCAGCGTTTGAAGCTCAGATGCTCACAAATAATAAGCCACCTACACCAGGGCCCAGAAAAGATTCCAGACCTTGCACCAAAAAGTGCAGTCCTCAAACTGCTGCCAAGGTTGTCACCACACACTTTTTTGCCATCTGAATTACACATCAGGGCAAGTCCACAACTGCTGCCACACAGGATAGTCAAACAACTTGGTTCCCACCTAGGGCTGAGGACTAAAAGACACTATTCAGAACCAGCAGTTGCCCAGCCTGTATCTCCCGAGGGGTCCAGTCTGAGAGGAAGAGTCCTTGCTCATGCTGGGCAAAACACAGCACCTACAGTGATCTTCACAGAAACTTGAGCTCAGCCTAAAGACATTCAAAGCCTCTCTTACAGCTTTTCAGAATAGCACCTTAACCACCCTGAGCAACTTGGGAAAAAGAAAAACCTCGTCTCCTGCACTGCCCTGCAGCAGAGGCCTCTCTTTCGTCTTCACATACCAGCTGCGCTCAGTTCTGCGCAACTCACTGCTGTCGTCACAGTGCTCTGATAGCTCAGGATGGGGGCACAGCAGTTCTTCCTGCTGCAAAATACTGACATACACAAGGGTTTTAAAGATCCATAGCTCTGGTCTGTCACCAAATGCCAGACTGTGTTTAATGTACAATCTGATCTTCTCAAGCACAGTACTAAATTTTGCATATTGCTATTGTTTTTTCTCTCCCAAGTTATTAATATTTGTAATAAATATCACTAACAGGATTAGTTCAGTTGGAAGGTCCCATTGTTTTTGCTAGGACCCCAAAAAATCTGCAACAATGAGTATTCAAAATCACCAAGCAGTTACATGACTACCAAATAATATAAGTATATGAGAGCAAATTTGCATTGGGTATAACTTTGGGTTACACACAATGACTTGTTCAACTTCTAGGACCACCATGTCCTTTTCTGCAAAGGTGGGACCATCCATTTGGTCCCCAACATGTATTGGTGCCTGGGGTTATTCCTCCCCAGGAGCAGGACTTGGCATCTCCTTTTGTTAAACTTCATGAAATTCCTATTGGCCCATTTTTCCAGCCTGTTGAGATCCATCTGAATGGGAGCATGACCCTCTGATCTATCAGCTACTGCTCCCAATTTTGTATCATGTCCGGAATTGTTGAGGGTGCACTCTGACCCATCATCCAAGTCATTAAAAAAGATATTAAATGGTACAGGACCCTGTATCGAAACTGGGGTATACCACCATTCAACTGGACTTCATGCCACTGATCACAACCTGTTGAACCCTGCAGTGCAGACACTTTTCAATCCACCTCAGCATCTACTTATCTAGTCCATACATCTCCAGCTTGTCTATGAGGATGTAATGTATTGGAAAGCCTTGCTAAGGTCAAAACAAACAATATCCACTACACTCCCTTCATCCACCAAACCAGGCATCTCATTACAGAAGGCTGACATTTGCTCTCTTCCAGCCCTCAGAAACCTCTCCCAGTAACAACAGCAATATCCACTTGTCATGGTTTAGCCCCAGCCAGCAACTAAGCACCACACAGCCACTCACTCACTCCCCCTGCCCCGGTGGGATGGGGAAGAGAATCAGAGGAGTAAGAGTGAGAAACACTCCTGGGTTGAGATAAGAACAGTTTAACAATTGAAATAAAGTAAAATAGTAATGACAATAACAACAACAATATAATAATAATAATAATAATAATAATAATAATAATAATAATAATAATAACAACAATATACAAAGCAAGTGATGCACAATGCAATTGCTCACCACCCACCGACCGATACCCAGACAGTTCCCGAGCAGCAATCACTGCCCGCTGGCCAACCCCCCCCAGTTTATATACTGAGCATGACATCATATGGTACAGAGTGTCCCCTTGGGCTGTTTGGGTCAGCTGGCCTGGCTGTGCCCCCTCCCAGCTTTTTGTGCACCTGGCAGAGCATGGGAAGCTGAAAAGTCCTTGACTAGCATAAGCAGTACTTAGCAAAAACTAAAACATCAGTGTGTTATCATCATTTTTCTCATTATTCTCATACTAAATCCAAAACACAGCACTATGCCGGCTAGTTAATTAACTCTATCCAAATTAAAATTAACTCTAGCCAAACCCAGGACACACTACACTCCCTTCATCCACCAAACCAGGCATCTCATCACAGAAGGCTGACATTTGCTCTCTTCCAGCCCTCAGAAACCTCTCCCAGTAACTGCAGCCTTTCAAATATAATCAAGAGTGGCCTCCTGACGACATTGGCCAGCTTCCTCAGCACTAGTGAGTCCATCGGACTTATATACACCCAATCTGTTTAGATGTTTTCTAACCTGATCCCCCGCCACCGAGGGTAAGTTTCTTGCTCGAGACTTCCCCGCTGATCTCAGGAATGTGGGATTCCCAAAGGCCAGTCTCACGTAAAAGACCAAGGCAAAGACAATGCTGAGTAACTCAGCCCTTTCCACATCCTTTGTCACCATGCCCCCAGATACATTCAGCAGCAGGCCCGCGTTTTCCCTGATATTCCTTCTGCTGCTGATAAGCCTGTAGAAGCCTTTCTTCTTGTCCTTTTCATTCATTGCCAGATTCAACTCCAGGTGGGCTTTGGCTTTCCTAACCCTGTCCCCATGCATGCTTGGACAGTGTCTCCATATTCCTCCCGGGTCACCTATCCCTGCTTCTACCTCTTGTATGCTTCCTTTTTATGTTTTAAAAGTCTCCTTATAAATATATATATGTACAATGCAATTAAAACAAATTATTTATAATTATGTGTGTGTGTGTACAGCTTCAGTACCACAAAAAATTCCCAGCGTTAATCAACCCAGAAGTCATAATCCATGTATTAAATGCATCATTTTTTACCCTCCTGTAGCAGTATCCAACCACTAACATCAAATTAATCATGTTCTGTGGTGAAGCAATTATGCAGTTCCCAATTTAATCAATAATCAGTGCAATCATTTGCAACCCTAACTTCTGAGACAGTTCTCATTCCCCTGCAGAAAAATCTGCACTGCAAAAGCCAGCCTGATTTGTATGCCAGGGCCTTCACTTGCAACTTGAGAATTGTTGGTTGCCTCACTGAGGTTATATGACCATATACATGTTTCAGTACGTACAGAAAGAACACTAAAACATCTAAAAGGTGCAAATCCATTTGTTTTCAGAGAAGAGCACAGGGTTCTGCACTTGTGGTGATTTTTCCTTACTCATTTTAGGTAACATCTACTTAGGACTATTCAGAAACGTTTGCAAATGTTATCCTGTCAAAGCAGCTATTGCATCATTTTCTTGGACAACTGTTGTAATAACTCCATTCATAGAATCACAGATAGGTCCCAGAAGGGACCTCTGGAGAGCATCTACTCCAATCCTCGCTTCATATCAGTTCCAGTTAGATCAGTTTCTTCAGAGACTTATCTATTTTAGCTTTAAGTATCTCCAAGGAGGGACATTCCACCCGGAGCCTCTCTGGGAAACATGTTCCCACATTCGATCACTCTCATGGTGAAAAAATATTAAATATCTAATTTGATTTTCTGTTGTGGCACCTTGCGTCCTCTTCTTTCTGTTAACGGTGCACCTCCAGGAAGGGTCTAGCTTCATCTTCTCTATAGCTTTCCATTAGGTAGCTGACAACAGCAGCAAGATCCCTGTTTAGTTTTCTTATTACTGAACAAACCCATCTCTCCCTGTTTCCCCTTATATGTTATACACTCCATTGATTTTAGTGCCATCTGGTAGACTCGCTCCACTACATTAACATCTCCCTCGCACTGGGAATCCAAAACTGGAAACAGCACTCCAGATGCAGCCTCACAACTGGTGAATCAAGAGGATGAAGCACTTTCTTACCCGGCTAGTTACACTCATGTTACATTTTAGTTAGTCACCTTTGCCTAAGTGGCGCTGGACTGGGTCTTCCTGCTTCATCTGTGCTTAAACGTGCTCCCCTTTCCACACCTTAGATGGGAGCACAACAAGATGAAAAGCTAGCTCAGTAACCTTAAGTTCCATCCTCCGAGGACAGGAGGAGGAATATTTGTTGCAGGATTTGTTTATTGTTGGGGCTTTTGAGGGAGGGAGGGAGAAGAGTTGTTTTTTAATTCTATACTTGTTATAGAGCAATCAGGCTATTTACACTCATGCCACAATCTGGACTACTTTCCGGTTCTAAACATTTAAATTATCAACTCTCTTTGTCTTAATTTATTTTTATTATGTATTTTCCAGTATTGGCAAAGAGCTGCAAGAGGTTTGAGAGAGCTATGATGGCAGACACCCTGTAAAACATAAGTCACGTGGATTGCCAAAAGATGAAATGGGAAATTACTTTGTTTTTCTTGGCACCTAGCTGAAGAGTAACTAATGCCACTATTTTGATGATAACAAAAGCTGTGGAAGAATAGTAATTTATAGTAAAAGTCTGTGTTTAGCAGTTGTAGTCAAAAGCCCCAATTTTGTGGAAAATCCACACAGTAGAAGACAGGGACTAGAATGAGCATGCTCAATTCTATATATAGTCCAGTATGAGATGGAGCAACCTGAGATACAAATATAAAGTATGTGTCATACAAATAACCTAATTTACCTTTGCTTAAATTAAAGTTGAAGTATTCTTTTAATGGTTTGGTGTTTTAATTTTAAAATTTTCATCAGTTTATCACAGACTTTCTGGACATCCCCTGAGGTGTCTCAGACTCAGTGGAGAAAGATCATGTGCAAGAGGTTCAACACAGACTTCCTGGAAAGCCACTATAGTAGTATGAGGTGGATTAAGAAATTTTTTGCATATTGCCTCAGTGCATCCACCACACTCAACTTATTTTTTAAAGTCTCAGTGAAACTTTATATGACTTAAGCAGAAAAACAGCAGTCACCAGAAATAGAAAAAAGAAGTTTTTGGAATACAGATTGGATACTAGCAGTTGAACTCAAAAGCTTGCAAGCACTGTTTCACACTACTGGAGTGTCCTACGTCAGTAGAAGTATTGGTGAAAGAAGGCGGCAGTATGCTCTGTCAGTAAGTAGAGCAGGATACACTGGAATAGTGTGGTGGGTTGACCCTGGCTAGATGCCAGGTGCCCCAAAGCCACTCTATCACTCCCCTCCTCAGCTGGACAGGGGAGAGAAAATATAACGAAAAAGCTCGTGGGTCAAGATAAGGACAGGGAGAGATCATTCACCAATTACCATCATGGGCAAAACCAGACTCGACTTGGGGAAAATCAGTTGAATTTATTACCAACCAAAACTGAGTAGGATAATGAGATATAAGACTGAATCTTAAAACACCTTCCCCCCACCCTTCCCTTCTTCCCAGGCTCAACTTCACTCCCAACTTTCTCTACCTCCTCCCCCCGAGCAGCGCAGGGGCATGGGG
Source organism: Pelecanus crispus (assembly GCF_030463565.1). Taxonomy (NCBI): domain Eukaryota; kingdom Metazoa; phylum Chordata; class Aves; order Pelecaniformes; family Pelecanidae; genus Pelecanus; species Pelecanus crispus. The sequence continues at coordinate 62,026,581 of NC_134646.1, read as the reverse complement.
AATGGGGATTGTGGTCAGTTCATCACACGTTGTTTCTGCTGCTCCTTCCTCCTCAGGGGAGGACTCCTCACACTCTTCTCCTGCTCCAGCGTGGGGTCCCTCCCAGGGAGACAGGCCTCCATGAACTTCTCCAACATGGGTCCTTCCCACGGGCTGCAGTTCTTCATGAACTGCTCCAGCGTGGGTCCCTTCCACAGGGTGCAGTCCTTCAGGAACAGACTTCTCCAAGGCGGGTCCCCACGGGGTCACAAGTCCTGCCAGCAAACCTGCTCCAGTGTGGGCTCCTCTCTCCATGGGTCCACAGGTCCTGCCAGGAGCCTTCTCCAGCATAAAATCAGGGTCACAGCCTCCTTCAGGCACTTCCCCCTGCTCAGGCATGGGGTCCTCCACAGGCCGCAGGTGGAGATCTGCTCCACCGCTAACCTCCATGGGCTGCAGGGGCACAGCCTGCCTCACCATGGTCTTCACCATGGTCTTCACAATGGGCTGCAGGGGAATCTCTGCTCTGGTGCCTGGAGCACCTCCTCCCCCTCCTTCTTCACTGACCTTGGTGTCTGCAGACAGACAGCTATTCCTCTCACGTTCTCACTCTTGTCTCCAGTTGCAGTTGCACAGGGTTTTTTTCCCCTTCTTAAATACATTGTCACAGAGGTGCTACCACCATCACTGATGGGCTTGGCCTTGGCCAGCAGCGGGTCCATCTTGGAGCCAGCTGGCATTGGCTCTACCGGACACAGGGGAAGCTTCTAGCAACTTCTCACAGAAGCCACCCCTGTGGCCCCCCCGCTACCAAAACCTTGCCATGCAAACCCAGTACAAATATATACATAACTCTCACAGTTACAGTGGAAAGAAACTAACCCCTCAGCTAGGTTCTGCCCCTGAAGAAATGAAAGTTACCCAAGGAAGAGCCATTTTGGCCTAGGTCCAGCACAGCCCTTGATGAGGCACCAGAGAGAATCACAGCACTACATCTGCAAGTGGACAGGACAAAGTGCCGAAGGCCAGGAGTATGATCTGGAACATTATCCCCATTCCTACTCCCCAACTAGTTACTGCCTGGCCATAAATAAATTAAACTCCAGAACTGCTTTGATGTCCAAAAGGCACAGAGACTTGCAGTTATGGACCAGGCCAGATGTTCCCCAGTCAGACATGACTGCGTGCTTATCGCTCCCCTATGCAACAGCATCGCTCACATCCACAAACCTGGGCTTTCCACCATCTCTGGCTCCATAAGACCTCCACACCATGCAAATTGCACTGCTGGTGACTGCTTTCTTGTAAAAGGTGGATGCCAATCGCAAACTCCCTTCATTCTGTCTCAAATTTACTGCTCTAGGACGTGGCCCTTCCCTGTCCCCCACGGTCTGAGGGGGTTCGGCTTCCTCTCTCCACTGCGCAGTGCTCAAATGGCTGCCTGCAGGGCTGTTCAGAGGAGGCTGATGCTTTCCTCCAGCCAGGGCAGGCAGTCCATGTTTGCACATCATATAACCTGAAACGGACAGTAGCTGGAGGGCAGCGGAAAGGTAGGGAACACTGCCTCCTCTCACTGGCTCGAGGCCTCCATAACACAGCCAGTGCCACCTGGTGTAAAATACAACCCTGGCCTTTAGAAAGCTTGCCAGGAGGAAAGGAGTAGGAATTCCCTTTGGCCAAGGAATTGCTCCAGCTGCAACTGTACTGCATGTAAAAAGGCACTTTCCTCAGTCTTTTAATCACCTCTTTCACACTGTTTAACCAAAAAAAAAAAAAAAAAAATTAAAAAAAAAAAATTATCCATGCTGTTTTGAGGGAAAAAGAGATGGGGAGAGAAAGATAGATGCACTCCTGTCTTCACAAGAGTTTCTGGCTCCACTTTTTACAGTCTTGATAAAACCCTGGTGACTCCAGCCCAGTGACTGAGCAGAGGCTAACTAGATGCTGACTGCTCTCGTCTCTCTCAGCTCCCTGGCTCAGCATGGTGGTAATCTTGGACTCCATTCCCTTTGCTGTATTACCTCTTACTGAAATTGTATCAGGAGATTAGTTGCTGCATAATTCTACATTGCAGTCCCGAAAGGTCAGTGATTCTGCACCAAATATGCAGGAACCAAGATCTCCGTCTCCATTCCATATGCTTAATACAAACCTTCCATGCTAGGATAAATGTTTGTTTGCCTAGGGAAAGCAGTCAGCAAAACATCTATTCCTATTCATATTTCAGCAAGAATCGAGAGGAAAGAATTCCTCATCTTTCCTTTTTTTAGATTCCTGTTTTATCGTTACATATAGTCTGTCAATGCTTTTATCAACAGCTATTCAGAAATCTTTGCAACTAAGTCAGACTATCAAAATTCTCAGACAATGTCATAATGGAAACACTAACAGAAATGGATTAATGATTTCCAGCAGTGCTGTGTGGGAGTGGCTTCTACTAAGTATGAAAAAGAGCCCTGAAATATTTAACAGTATCTTAAGAATTAAGTAACACGGTCTCAGAAGCCTTTATTATATGACAGAAATGACTGCAAGCAGAATTCAGCTATTCAGAAAAATGAGTACAGGAATAACAACACTTTTTTTTTCTTGCTATTTTGACCCATCTGCAAGATAAAATCTTTGTTCTTTTAAATATTTGGTATGGAGAGAAAACTGTGCAGTAGGAGTAAATATACTGGAAACTAGCAATATCTGCTAGTTAGTATGCAATGGTATCAGGCACAGCATGAACCAGTTTTGGGAGTTTGAGTATTCTACAAGTCAGGTAATGACTCATTTTGTGCTGCCAATTGAATAAATATTTTTATTATCTGTAATTTGTGTCTATATCTTTTTGTAAAACTCGTGGGTTTAGAGTAGTAAGTGGGTACATTTTGACAGTCTCTTTACTTTTATTAAATTCTCATTACTAGAAATTGCTGTTCTTGTCACAAACTGCATTAGTATTTTCTCTTAAGTCCTTTATGAATCATTACACTTACAGATGGGACAGTCATAGTATTTTAGCTCTGACAACCTCTAAATATTCTGTATATCTTTCTCAAAATGTTGAAGTGTTTGCTTGCATTTATTAAAAAATGCTTCACAGAAAAAGGTTTTGCTACACAAATAGTCAGTAGATGTGTCAGCTATCCGGTGTGACCTTTCAGTACCTGCTTCATTTAACCCAGTGAATCTGTCCTGGCTGGGGGATTCAAAATGGTAACATCTGTTAAGGATCCACAGCATAAATATGCACTTCGATTCTGCAAAATTCAAAAGACAAGTAAGGGTAAATATGCCACAGTATGTGGCTTCTGAGTAGAAGCATCTGACTGGGATGCTTCTTCTAAAAATTCAGAGAGGAGAATAAAATAAAAATAGGTATTGATACACATGTCAGAATACCAAATTAGGCCCAGTTTTTGAAAACAGAAAAATGGATTTAGGTATAAGGAACCATGTGCTGGGATCATATTCCTACTGAATAAGTTAAACACAATAACTGCTGCTTTTACTGCACACTCGATAGTTCTTAAGATTTACAGAATTCTTCCCAGTAGCAGAAATTGCTGCTTGGTTTATCTCAGAAAAACATACATTGAAAATACTGCAAAATTTTAATTAATAAATAAAAATAAATTAAAAGACTTTTTTTCTCCCTCCAGAATTTCTATACTAACTCAAAAACATGAAACAGAATAGTCTTATCCCCTGCAAGGAAGCATACACTATGGGTTAAGCCAAGCCAAAATCAAAAAAAGCCCTTAAGAACATGCTAAAGTTTTATTCATTGCATAAGGTTAAGTTCCAGCTGGTAGAAAAAAAAGCATTAGCAGTAGGAAAAATACACTGAGCATTTATCGCTTGCCAGCCAGAATTCAGCATCAACTGGCATTTCTGAAAACACTTTGCATTTATGAGAACATGCACACCAAAGAAATTATAGCACTCCCTGCGCTCTGTAATCCTTCCTCACCAGATACATGCACAATTTGACTTATAATAGCCATTTCCTAATTATTCTGTAACTCAGGTTTTATTTAGAGCACTCTGCGAGGCTTTGCTCTTGTTATGAAAAATACACTCAAGCCATCTCATCACATTTACTGAGAGCTACTGTTGCCAAGAGCTAGGCCTGTAAAGCTCTTTCCTATACAGTCAAGGAAACGGATCTACAGTTTTAGGAATCATGTATCTTAGTCTGCCTGAGGCTATAGAAAAAGGAAATGAGGAAACACAACAGTAGCCAAGATAAGAAATTTGAGTCAAGACAGTGATGGCTAAAATAGTAATTACTGCTCAGAAAGGCTGTGGGTGATTTCCTAAATCTTAGAGCTTTGAAAAAATTCTAAACAGTTTCTGAGAAGATGGTGATTCAGTCCTCAAACTACTTTTCACAAAGAGCAGTCTAAGGGCGTGAGGGTTACATCTGGGTGAGCAAAGCACATCCAACATTTGAGAGAGTGAAAGGGACTCAGGTGAAGAGACTGGGCATTGTTTCCCTGGGATGTAACACCTCGGAGCAAATAAACAGGGTTTTTTAATATTTCGGTTTGAGTTAGCCATTGGTCCCAGAGCCCTAGAGAGAGGCTTCCACTAGATATCTGTTTCTAGGCACCAGCACAGGAGCAAGTCAGGAGTCCCCAGAAGTTCAAGCGCAGGATGGTACAGGGTTTAGGCATAACACTGCAGTTTGCAGATGTGGTAAAAGGCTGCTTATTTACATAGAATGTTTGCAGCCAAAGGTAAAGGTCATCACTCAGTGTTAAATAATTAGGAGTCTTAAAGGTACAGCACAGACAGGAGACAGGCTGATGTAGCTAATGTCATGGTTTGTCATTACTAGAACAAGTAGCGGAAACAGAAAAATCAGCAAGGGAAATTGCAATGGATAAGTGTTCCAGGAACACAAGATATTATGCATACATGCATATAAGTGTAAGGAAGAAGCTCAAAGGGAAAAAAGACAGATATAAGCTAACAAGGCAGGAATAAGAGAGTGATGGAGAAAAAAAATGAAATAAGCATGAAATCAGAAAGCCTAAGCAATGGAGAAGTGAACTAAAATAATATGTATATACACACACACATCCCCCCCATAAGTGTATACATAAAGTGATCAGCAAAAACCCTACTGGAAATGAAAGGAATTTTGCACATAACTGAAGACTACTCATGAAAGATTTGCAAGTAGATGTCAAAGATGAAGACAGCATGGCAAATCCCTGAAGGGTTTCGTAAGGTGACATAAGAGGTCAGAGCTGACTGTCTTCCGCATGTTAATATTTATCAGTGTAGGACAAAATGAAAAAGAAATGCAGAAGTTGAGAGTGAAATAAGAAAAGCATGAACAAATGAGAAGAAATCCATAATAAAAGTCTGGAAATAGGTCTAAAAAATAGACATACACTAAAATAGAAAAAGAAATATGAACCCAAATACAGTAATGTGCTAATTTAATATGCTAGTAATAACATGGAAAAGGAAGAAGTATTCTTAATTGTATGTTTAAACTTATATACACATATATCATGCATATATATATCATCACTTTGAAACAGAAACATTGTTTATTTGATGTATTTGAGATATAAAACTACAAAAGTATAAGAATTTGTAAGTAGGACTTTGTGTTTACTGTTAGGTATTACTTAGGATAATTGAGCAAGAATTCAGAAAGGCTTAATTTTACTACATACTTTAGAGAAACTGCAGAAGCCCAAGCAGTCTGAACAAAACCTCATTTCTTTAACAGAAGACAAAGTAAAAAATACTCTGATTTGAGATTGCTAGTGCTTTCTGCAACAAGGTTTTGCTTGCATAAATACATGAATTTAACAAACCTGTAATAATTTACAAGCATGGTCCTGGATGCAGCAGTTCACAATCATGGTCTAAGAAGCAGAAATTTTCAGTTAATAATATTGCCAGTACCACTCTTAGCAGTGATTTTAAGATGTAGGAGCTTTCATGTTGCCCTCCATGAGATAAGGATCTCAGTCATTCTAATGAGAAAAACCTTAAGAGGCTAGAGAACACAGAAAAAAATACAAGTCTGCCCAGAGTGACAAAGTCAGCCTGACAAAACACCTGAGATTGAACATTGTTTGGAAACATTTGTCTGCAAAGGTGTATCCCAGCCTCACAAAGATCTACCGTACTGATCACCACAGGGAAATTTCTATTAGGTGTAAGGTGCTAAATGCCTTTAAAGTATGGGGAAGAGCAAGCATGACGGCCCTTGGAGATTTTTCCCTTCATTGGTATGATGAGCAAGAATATTTGCAATAATTGGTGGGATTTTTCTGGCCAGAAATAGACAGACATCTCTGATACAATCAACTTACACTTCTATAGTCAACAGAGACAAAGGGTAATTATAGTAACGTACTTTGCTGGTTTTGGCTGGGGTAGAATTAATTTTCTTCATAGTAGCTAGAATGGGGCTATGTTTTGGACTTGTGCTGGAAACAGTGTTGATAACACCACGATGTTTTCATTACTGTTTAGCAATGCTTACACAGAGTCAAGGCCTTTTCAGCCTCTCACACCACCCCACCCCACCAGTGAGTAGGCTGGGGGTGCACCAGAAGTTGGGAGGAGACACAGACGGCACAGATGACCGCAACTGACCAAAGGGATGTTCTATACCATATGACATCTTGCTCAGTATATAAAGCTGGGGGAAGAAGGAAAGAGTTCGGAGTGATTGCATTTTGTCTTCCCAGGTAACCGTTATGCGTGATGGAGCCCTGCTTTGCTGGAGATGGCTTGCCAATGGGAAGTAGTGAATGAATTCCTTGTATTGTTTTGCTTGTGTGCACAGCTTTTTCTTTACCTGTTAAACTGTCTTTATCTCAACCCACGAGTTTTTTCACTGTTACTCTTCTGATTCTCTCCTCCACCCCATGGGGGCTGTGTGGTGCTTAGTTGCCAACCCAGGTTAAACCATGACATGTACTAACCTCTTCCTAAAGTCAAAAACTGAAATAGATTAAAAGAATCATTCCCTAAAAGTAAAAATGTCTCTAAAAGTGTGACTGACATGGTTGCAGAGGTCTGCATTGCAAACATCCAAATTCAAATAAAGATGAAGATGTGCATGGCTGTTTCTTTAGATCTTGAGTACGCTGCAAAAAGTCCCACAGACTAATCACCTACATTAAGTAGTTTAATTACTTTTTCTATCATGAATTCATATCACATGAAATATGGCTAACTCCTATCTTATTTCATCTATATCCAGCCTGTCCTCTAAAAAAAAAGCAGTCCTAAATTTTCTCCCTGGTTTCTTTTTGTGTGAAAGTCTTTTCACACTTTTCATGCCTCCTATTACTTTCCCTATCCAACTCAAATTTGCATTACAAACCATTTGACTTTATATTTCACCTACATGATTAATTCTTTACAGTAGAACTAAAAGTCTAGGTGGAGATAAATAGGTGAATATAATGCATCTCTGTTGGTTTGACAGGAAAAAGATTTATTTTGCCTAGAATCAAAGAATAGAATCATAGAATTGTTTAGGTTGGAAAAGACCTTTAACATCATCCAGTCCAACCATTAACCTAACACTGCCAAGTCCACCAGTAAACCAATTAAGGGTAGAGTAATAATTAATTTCATGTTTCCCAGCTTGGTGGCTGGATTATTTATTAATGAAAGTAAAACTAGAATAGAATCATTATGGTTGGAAAGGACCTCTAAGATGATCAGTCCAACCATCAACCCAACACCACCATGCCCACTAAACCATGTCCCAAAGTGCCATGTCTACACATATTTTGAACACTTCCAGGGATGGTGACTCCACCACCTCTCTGGGCAGCCTGTTCCAATGCTTGACCACTCTTTCAGTAAAGACATTTTTCCTAATATCCAATCTAAACCTCCCTGACGCAACTTGAGACCATTTCCTCTCATCCTATCGTTTGTTACTTGGGAGAAGAGACCAACACCCACCTCCCTACAACATCCTTTCAGCTAGGTGTAGAGAGTGATAAGGTTTCCCCTCAGCCTCCTCTTCTCCAGACTAAACAACCCCAGTTCCCTCAGCCGCTCCTCATAAGACCTGTGCTCCAGACCCTTCACCAGCTTTGTTGCCCTTCTCTGGACATGCTCCAACAACTCAATGTCATACATACATATCTATGTGTGAGTGGATTAAAATACGTTGTTCTGGTAACATTGGTTATTGATTTCACAGTTTCCAACAACCCGCACCTTAAAATGCAACTAGTAGTTTTCAGGGCCTGATTTCAGGCTTTGTGAATGGCCAAAATTTCAGCCTATTTGTCACCCCCCTAATAAAAGAATCAAGCTATTTTGGGGTTTCCTAGACAAAGTATTCAGCATGTACGTCTAAATTACAACTTAAATTACAGAAACATACCTTGCCATGAACTTGATAACTCATTGTAGGACAAGGTTCATAATAGATCAGCAAGCACAAATAGTACAAACGATAATATTGTGAGGATATACCGAGGCAATCAAGGGACTGAGGCCAGTGAACTGTTACTGCCTGCTCGTTATCACTGTCCACCGTGGCTTATACTTTCTTTTGCCACACAACCAGGTGGCACCAGTGCCCCTACCCAACGCCTCACTGGAACAGGACTCCATCCACCCTTGAGAGATCTAAATCACAGTAATTGCAGCTGGCTTTCGTAAATCTACAATTCACTTCTTAGTTTCATTTTACAGTTGTTCTTTCTTCTCTCTCAGCAGTTTCCCTGCTCTCAGTCAGATGCTTTTACATATAATTTTAGAAAAGACAGATAAAATCTATGTTTTTCACAAGACTTTTCCTGTTCAGGTAAAACAGCACAGAAACGAAAGCAAAAAAAAAAAAATATTACCCTACAAAGAAATAAGAAGTGTTTGTCTTCAGAAAAGGCAAGGGATGTATGCCAGGGAACATGGAACATTTTGGTCTCAAGAAAAATGTAGGTAAAAAACAGGCAGGGGTCAGGAAGGAAGAATCAGTGGCAGAAATGTTTTCAGGGAACAAAAATTCTCCAGAACAGTTTGCTATAAAGTAGAATATCACTTAAATATTTTCTGTTTCCAAATACTATAATTTCTCCACATACTCTAGCAATCTTAGATTACCTTTCTTATTATGTAAAATCTGCCATCGCCATCTTTCATATTTTAAGTTGTTAATACAGAAAGACACATTGAATTGTCACCATGACTCACCCAAGAGCCCTTTGACTCATTCATTTATTAATATCACTTTTTCATCACATGAAGCACATAGAAAAGGCAACATGCAGGCTGCAGGAATATTTTACCTCTATCTGCATTTAAGTCTTATTAGGATTCATATTTTTTCAGGGCTGTATATATTTTTGGGGGGTCACCATTTAACAACTCTTTCTTAAGACATGTCCAACTGAAAATAACTTTTCCCCTTTAACTTTGAAGGCTGCTTTCTTTTACTTTATCTGCCTCATTTTCAGCACTTCCCAATGGTCAAAATCAAGTTTGGCTGAGCATGTTTCCTGCAGTCATCTTCTGGCTTTGGAGATTGTTTTCTGACAGATGTGAGAATCCTTTGACCTTTTAGCTTTAGAATGCTTCATGATGAATGATTCAAACATTCTTTTCTAACTTTCTTTGTGTGAACACATCAAAGTTACTACTTGATGGTGAGAGCTTTATCTACAATGAAAATAAATCATTTATTCTATTTATTGCTATTTCAAGTTTGCTACACTATTCTTTATGGGAAAAAAGAAAAGATCAGCTATGACCCAGTTGCCAGTAGCTACCTATCCACAATACACCTGTACAAAAGTTCTAGCTGTTCCTGACAAGCAGGGTTTCTGAAAGTTTTAGTAAAAAAGAATATGAAAAAAATAAGAACACTTTAGGAAGCTTATTCTGCTCTGATTTACACCAGAGGCAGAGCTACCATAATATATAATGCTGGAAGATGAGGGCACATGGGTCCCTCAGACCCATGACCCAAGCTGAACCAAGTCTCTTTTAACAATTCGTAGGCACATTTAGAAGGCTTCATCGAGGCCAGATAGCAATTTCTTGATGAGGCAGCAAGTCTATTGTAATGATTCTCCTGTGGTGTTCTACGTAGGGTCATGCTCTGCCTTGGGATAAATCCCTGACCTTCTTAGAGTATATTTAGAACTTGTTTTGGATTGGATTTTGCACAGTTGTGGTTAAAGAAGCAGCGGATTCAAGGCAACACAGACAAGCTGAAGATAAGAAGACTGAATTTACTTTCCTTATTTTTGCACACTGCCTCAAAGGAAATCATACACTAACCAAATTTCTTTTTTTCCCCTTAATCCATAGCAGTGTTCCTTTAAACTAGTCCAGAAGAGAGTAACTTCAGATTTTTCATCTACAGGCAGTCTTCTCACATGGTGCCTCATCTTGCAGTTCACAGATGATCCTCCATTTCCAGAAGCATCATCCCGTGGCCTGTGCACCAGCTAAATACTGAAACAGAGACAGTGTTCATTTTATCTCTTCATGGGCTACAGGGAATCCGTTTGATACTTTAGTGAGACTTAGAGAAAGAAGACTTGTCCTAACTCCATCTTTCATTAATGATAGCCCCTAATGACCATTAAAGCGGTAAAGAATTAGTGGACTGCAAAATCCTCAGCAAAGTAGTGTTGCAGTAGAAGTACAAAGCCAGCGGGCAGTTATGGTTTTGCACCTCAGTCACCATGGAGAAAACACTGAGGCTCCATTATGATCTTCTCCTTGAGACTAGCAGAAAACAGGTCAAGCAGAAACCATGTAGGTGACATTCTTGCCAATAAATTCAAAGGCTAAACCGTTACAGTGTTCAGAAAAAAAAGGGCTTGGTTAGCTAAGGTAATCACTTGGCTTCCTGGCCTTCATTTTCTACCTGAAAAAATATGAGAGAAAATCTTCCTATGAGAGAAAGTCTTTCACAGGCTGACAGCTGACCTATTCACATGCCTTTAAATTTCCATGCCCTTTTTAATTACCTTATGTCCTATTTATGTCCACATTGAGACCATGTAACTGAACAAGAAGCTGCAGAAATAAAGTAGAAATGCCGGACACCAAATAGGTGTGGCTGAATTAAAACTAGATAAAAATCCCAACTTGTGTTGGTGAAAACACAATCAAAAAGATTCCTGCCTCTTATAACCTTTACATTGGAAATTGCACTGAAGCTTCAGCTGCACAAACGTTATTGACAATTCTTCCACTGGTAATACAGAAAACGAGTTAAACTTCAGACTCCAGGCTGCAACTGCCGTTTTATGCCTTTGGTGCTTTTAGTCTATTTTAAGTGTGTTACCTGATATGCAAGGGACTCCACAAAATGTGTCTGCAATTTGATTTGCATTGTTTCGTGTCATTTAAAAGTTGAAAGAATTAAATGCTTGCAGCTTATATCTAGAACTAAAGTTCCTTTATTGTAAAATGTTTAATTAAATTGCTGCCATTATTTCCCCTGTATTCATTGGTTACTATTTTTCTACAGCATAATCCATCAGGTAACACCATTATTCTTTTTCAGTGACTTTTCTGCTACATTAGAGCTGTTGTGATATCTTTTTCTCAGTGTATTTCTTACATGTATACTGCTTAGCTTTCTTTTGCTGTGCTGAAATATGAAGGTCAAGAGAATAATCAAGTGCACAATAAGTGTGTTAGATCTTTTTAGGTCCTGACTTTTAGCTGGTTTAAATTAATACAGTTCTGTGGCAGTTTGTATAACCATAATGATTTAAATTAGCTACTAGATTTAATAAATATTTTGTTAAACATCCAAAATATTTTACAGTGTAAAAATAAAGGCTAAAATTCTAGTCTCCTTCCAGAATTACACTTGTCAAGTCTCATCAGACTCTTGCAGAAGTGCTCAGAGCACAATTCCGACAAGAAGAGCGGGGTATTTCTTACAGATGATGGGCCATGCTGCACTTTTCAGTCAGTTTTCTAGTTTCCTTGCAAGTACATTTTTTTGTTGTACTAAGTCCCTGGTTAAATCTCTGTGAAGGTCACCTTCAAAATTAGGATACTGGAAAGCTGAAGGGGGATCTTCCACACAGGACTGCAGAAACTTCTGAACGTTGTTTTTGGTGTGAATGGGTTCTGTCTGACCACAATTTTTGTTCCACATATATTTAATGAAAACATACAAGTGCCCAAGGAAAATAAACTGTGGACCAATGGCCAAAATCCTGACAATACAATTAGTAATCAGATGAAAGGCTTTTAAACTCTGTCAATCACATCAAATTGGGTGGCTGCAGATATGCCTAATTTCTCAGAAAAAGTTGGGAAAAGGAAGGGTAAAACAGATTATCGTATTTTTCATAAATCTCAGAATTCACTCTGATTTACAGAAGCAATTTTCTCCTGAGCACTAGTAATTTTTGAGGAAGTGCTATTAAGTAATTATTCAAAGATCTTTTAGGAAAATAAAACATAGAGAAGTAACTTAGGTGTTTTTTTTTTAATGAAGCTAGAATATTCTTAAAGAAGCATGATTTAACAGTTCTAAATGCTGTTTTAAATAAGTCAGCTACTTTGAATACTGCTCTTGTACTAACTTCCACAGAAGAAAATATGATGCAGTGACTTTTGAATACATATGCAAATAATGGGGAAAGAATTACAATTATTTGTTAAATATTCCTGGACTAGGGAAGCCCTAGTTTTAATCATAATCAGCAAAGAAGGTGGATCTACAGGCTTGATGCTTCGACAGAGAACTTGCAGGTCTTCTATCAGTGTATGCATATAAGTGCAAAATAAAACCAATGCATTGTACAATTCTGTGAGCAAAAAAATTTCTATAAACTTTTGAGTTGTACTTTCTAGAACCATGGTTGCAAGGAGTCATTCTGCGGGTGTGTGCAGCTAAAAATATTCTTCATTGAAAGCTGACACAAGGAAAAAGCTGATTAATAACACAAGCTTCTTCCAGAACTGTTCAGCATACAAGTTATACCCAAGACATTATTACTTCCTCTATACTTATCCGAGTACAAAGTCAGATTGTAAATCCTAGGTACAAGATAATGTTGCATTTTACATAAGAGGTAGTAAATGATTATGCCAATATATAATCAGTGTACCTAGGCTAAAAATAAGCAAATGAAATAACAGTATAAGGTTATATCCAGACAATATAAAGTCTATCTACATATCTACATTTCACTTCCATGCTTCAAAACCCAATCAGGTGAGTTTATTACCTTTTATTTACACATACACACAGTTTATTTTATCAATTTTTTCTAATTCACCACCGCCTTGTGCTGGAGTATCAATGCAGGTAAAGTAGAGCAATAGCTTTCTGCAGAGGGGCAGTGAGGAAGAAAGCAGATTGTCTACCACACCAAATATCCTTGTCTACCTCAGAGGCATGAAAATGTGCAAGAGTACATGCTTGAAGGAGGTCAAAGAAGGATGAAGCTGGCACAAATAGCTGTGCATCTCCTAAGGTTTTCTCTATAAAAACAGACACTACAGCTGTAATTAGGGCAGGTCTGCTACTCAACTCTCTGAAGTTCCCTGTTACAGCACCTTAAATGAAATAAACAGAAAACACCAAGATCAGATGACCAACCACATTTGCAACTGCTGTTGCATTGGCACCTTTACAAACCCATGTGTGCTCTTGGTGGATGACCACCTCTCAACAAGTCACAATGGCAACTGCTAGCAATGCCCACTCATATTCAAAAAGACAGATCCTTCTTGCTCTGCTATTATATCATTTATTGGGCAGTACCCAAGATGTAGGTTCTTACACGACTTCAACACTGACCTACTCAACTGCTTAGTCCCCCCAGAAAGCATCCTCCACAGGTAAAGGTGGATTTTCTTCAGAAAGCTTATTTAAATATGCCACAAGTGATTGTAGTATCTCTTTATGTCCCCCACATTCCCATTTCTGTAAAATTTGCAGAACTGCACCATCATGTCTACTGCAAACCAATTTCTCAGAGACAGACCCTACCATCTTCTTGCCAGAAGGTGGGGGGAGAAAAAAAAAAACCAAACCAGACTGAGACTGTATTACTTCCCCACCACCACAAGTCTTACAACTTCCCAAACGACTCTTAACAGATAATCATTTTCATCCAATTTGTTAAAATTTGTTGCTGTTATTTTTTCATAGCACTTTAATAAACAACCAGCAACACTTCTGAAAAATGTTTGTTTCCCATCTATATTAAAAGAAAACAGAATGTGTCTAGGAGCCAATACCTAAACTACTCAGATGAGAATATTCCTTCACAAAACAACGTGGTAAGTACCCTCTCTTCTTTTCCCCTTTTTGTCTACTGAGAAGCTCCAAATATGCCACTGACAACATGAAGTAATCCATTTCCATCAGGACTGAGAGGACATAGATGACTGCTTGTGCTGTCTGAGATGTTTTGTCCCCCCTACCTACTACAGGCAACAGCAGCCATCATGGCTGGCAAGAAACAAAAGGAGAACAGAAGAAACAGGGTTTACTGTTCTGGCATGGGGTTCCTCCCCCCAACACACAGATGACTTGAGGTAATGTTTGAGACCTCTGAATATAATGCGTTGATGCTACTGTTATAACTCTTGTTCTTCCATTTCTGCACTACAAGGAAATAGTTAAGGGGGAAGATACCTAGTCTGACTCACGCAGCCAGAGATTGAGTTAATTTTCTTTCTGTGTTTCCTTGTAAAGGAAAGAAACAGTCCACAGTGGGGGTGGAAAGTACAATTTCTATATCTAGATTTAGCCATTAAAAAAAAAAAAAAGCTGGCATATTGGAATTTAATAGCTTATGAAATATAGGAGGAAAAAAAACAACAGAAAAGCTTATAAAACCCTTCACCTAATGCAGTGACACCAGTTTTTACTGTGCATAATTTAGTTCCTTCCAGCAAAGCTTTTCTTCATATATGAGATATTTTAGATAACATTCTATATGTGTTAGATGTGCACAGATGTGCCCCATTCTGGTCTAAACCTTTCTGATGAAGGGAAAGGGAAAGGGAAAGGGAAAGGGAAAGGGAAAGGGAAAGGGAAAGGGAAAGGGAAAGGGAAAGGGAAAGGGAAAGGGAAAGGGAAAGGGAAAGGGAAAGGGAAAGGGAAAGGGAAAGGGAAAGGGAAAGGGGCTAAAAATCCCATAACTAAACAAAGTAACACACACAACTGAAAAGCTAAAACAGTAAAGGAAGTTTTGTAGGCAGAAGTCTGATTAGATTTAGATGAGAACGTCTGTATCTTCAGGCACATGAATAGGAAGTGTGGTAAGATTGTGGATTTTGTTGAGAAACGGTATTTCCAACATTTCTATCCCTAAAGAAAAATGCACCCCTTGAGCTGATCCTACAATATCAGCAGCATCAGGATGTAATACCATCTAAAAGACATTAACCCTCTTAAAAGAGTAAGGGGACACAGCACACGAACTGAAAAGTTTCTCAAAGACTAGAATGCACCACTGGTGCAGAAATCTCCAGAGGAAGGTGGCTTTTTTAAATTAATAACTTCTAGGGAGGCCTCAGTAAGTCATTTGCAAAGTGCAGTGCTCTGCCCAACTGAGCGCAACACAGAGATAAGGAAGATAACAGAGAGTTCACAGAATGCATCATGGCACAAGGTTTGAAGCGCAGTTCTGGATGCAGGCTAATCACGTTAATTCAGCTTTAGAACTCACAGCTAATGACTCATAACTAATCATGGCTTGTTAACTCAGGTGCAGGATCAGGGAATGTAGGTGGACTGCACGTGGACCTAGACTGGCTTGTACCCAGGTACCTCCAGCAGCTCTGTACCTGCTGCATGGAAGTTTCAGCAGAACAACCACAGCTGCAACTGCCTTTGTCAGGGTGTATTATCTCCATGCACTCCTTAGAACAAATGATTTCTTGTTACATGAAACCAGAAAGCCTGATGCAATGAGGTTCTTTGAAACACTAATTTAATGCAGAAAAAATACTATTATTTCCCTGAACATCGTATCTAAGCTTTCCAACCCCTTCCTCTTCAATTTGTCTCATTGGTCTCAATACTCAAATCTGCCTCTGCAAAGAAGTTGCTAAGTAAAACTAGCTATATAAGATGCCTAGTCAAAGACAATAACAGAACAGAAAAGCGTACTTTCTTTCAATGTGGAGAAAGAGGTAACAGAATCATAGAATGGTTTGGGTTGGAAGGAACCTTTAAAGATTATCTAGCCCAAACCCCTCTGCCATGGGCAGGGACATCTTCCACTAGATCAGGTTGCCCAAAGTTCCGTCCAGCCTGGCCTTGAACACTTCCAGTGATGGGGCATCCACAACTTCTCTGGGCAACCTGTTCCAGTGCCTCACCACCCTCATAGTAAAGAATTTCTACTTTATGTCCAATCTAAATCTCCCCTTGTCCTTGTCACTACAGGCCCTGGTAAAAAGTCTTGCTCCATCTTTCTTATAAGCTCCTTTTATATATTGAAAGGGTGCAATAAGGTCTCTTCTCCAGGCTGAACAAACCCCAACTCTCTCTCTCAGCCTTTCTTCACAGGAGAGTTGTTCCAGCCCTGTGATCATTTTTGTGGCCCTCCTCTGGACCCGCTCTAACAGGTCCATGTCTTTCTTGTACTGGGCGTCCAAGAGCTGAATGCAATACTCCATGTAGGGTCTCACAAGAGCAGAGTAGAGGGGGAGAATCACCTCCCTCGACGTGCTGGCCACACTTCTTTTATGCAGCCCAGGATACAATTAGCTTTCTGGGCTGCAAACGCACATTGCTGGCTCATGTCCAATTTTTCATCTACCAATATACCCAAGTTCTTCTCTGCGGGGCTGCTCTCAATCCATTCATCACCCAGTCTATACTGATACTGGGAATGGCCCCATCCCAGCTGCAGGATCTTGCACTTGGTCTTGCTGAACTTCATGAGTTTTTCTCATGGGCCCACTTCTCCAGTCTGTCAAGGTCCCTCTGGATGGCATCATTTCCCTCTAGCATATCAACCACACCATCCAGCTTGGTGTCAGGTTGTGTATTCATGTTCTGCAAAATACATAAGTTACGCTAAACATTGCTTTTGTACCTCTGTGGTTCTAAATTGGTCTGGCTATGCCTTCAGCAGGTGCAAGCAGGCTATTTTATAAGCTTACAGGTATAGATGCAATTAAGGGGACTGTGGACTAAGCCTAGTCATCAAGCCTCAGCAGCAGTTATGCATGCATTGTCAACCTTAATTTAATGTCCTGGGGGAACAAGAGAAGGCTGATTGCTCTCCTGTATGAACAGCCCAGGTAGCTCATTAATGGAGCTGCTCTGCCTGTTTTGTCACTCTGTTCACAGTGCCCTAGGCAATAGCAACAAGAGTAAAACTTAAGAAAAACAAACAATTTGGAGAACCTGCCAAAAAACATTACTGTGACACGTGCAGGGCTGTATCTCATCACTATCAACTATCAGAGCTCACATCTGACATAAAAAAGGCCAGTAAGTTGGCATGTATCTCAGCCTCGCGAGCAGTCAAGGGCATCAAAACCATTCTGGTGCCTCATGATGCAGGTGACCCTGAGAGGAGAAAAAGGGAAACTGGATAACTAATGGTAAAGGAATAAATCTTAAAACATAAAACAAAAATAGATGCAAAACAGTAGGTGGAATTGAGGGCATACTTCTCAAATCTTAGTTCTTATGTTTCCCACACTGCCACATTTATTATAGCTGAACTGTGGGAAAAAATCAATGAGACCACACTGCTAGCAGCTGCCGTACCAAGTCTATAATCATAATCCATCAAGTAACATAAGGTAATTTATTGTACACTCTGTGCATAGTGTTGCTACATTTTCTTCTAGAAATAGCTTTGGCTCATTTGGGCAACGTATTCTACTTTTGATTAAATTAACTGCCTGGGACATGATTGATGTGAGAGTTTGAAAAGACAGCAATTGCTAAGCTGTGTTGCTCATCAAAATCTGGCATTTAGAAAAAAATTTTTGCTCTGTGAAGATCTGTGGTACATAACACTGCGACTAGCCATGACCATCATTCAAAGATGCAAGGATAATGTGCTAAGACGGAGGAATTTTAATTATACCTAACTCAGCTCTAAGGTATCCATTTCTTGTATTTTCATCCAGGAGAGATAGAAAGAGCACGTACTGTAAACAATGACAAAACTCTCATAATAAAACTTCTGAGGAACTTTGAAGGCCAACATTTTGTAAATTATGGCTGCTCAGAAGCAGGCCACCCCCTGACATTAATTATTTCATTTTATTGTTCACTGATACACTTGCAGGATGATTAGTCCTTCTAATCAGTTTGATAATCAGCAGGATTAATTTCTCTCTTGCCCCATGAACTGCTTTTGTAGAAATATTAATGACTGTCAGTGGTGGAGGCCTTCTGCTCTCATATTAAAAACTCAGGTTATAGGGTAGCAGCTGAGGTAGACCAGCACAGGTACATGTAATTTCATAACAATTATGGATTATAATTACAGCACTATTATTACACTGTTCTATAAATTTCCACATAGCTAAATGTGATTGCAGATTACACTACAATCTCTGTAGGTACGCTCACGGAAGTAACTTTACTCATTCAAGTATTGTAATGTGAGCAGTTCAAGAACTTAAATACATGCAAGCCTTTGCAAGATGGAGACCCAAGAGCCATATCCTATACCTACTATGAGCCTGGAAAAGAATCTTTATCTGGAGCTTAGAGAATAGCAATAGGTCTGTCAATAACAAACAGGCTGTCCTTTTAAAAAGTGTAAATAAAACAACTATAAACTGGAAGACAAAACAAGAAAAACGAACTTCTAAATGTGCTGTGGCAAAGGTTACTACTTCATTTTACTTCTATGTGTTCTGATCTGAGGGTGTTTGTGTTACATATACATAATTTAAGACAGAATAAGACAATATTGCAAGTACCCACTGCAACTAAATTGAGGTAAGAAGTTAATTCAAATTTCATCACTATTTACACAAAAATCTAGCATATCAATGAACTCATATGGCTTATGGGGTTGACTACTGGATTTTAGTTTGTATCTCTTCTAAGAAGGGTGATGAACTTGCTCAGTATCCCCTGTACGATACATTGATCTCAGTTACCTGTGTTAATCCCATTAAGTGAAACCTGCTAATTTCATCAGTTAGGATATGGACTTACAAAGGTTTAAATCAGATGAGAGTATTGATTTCTAATTTTTCCACCGAGGTTTCACTGAAAAAAGGGTTATATATGTTTACAGAAAGAAATGGTTGGAGCAAGTCCTTATATGTCAGGATGGCAACGTATGCTCTCCTATAGGAGGAATCTCTTAGCAAGGAGCAATTACAAATTACTGAAAAATACATACAGAGAAAGCTCAATGTCATGTTGCTATCCTTACAATAGCTGCAAATATAGCCGATAGAAACAGGTTACAGCTCAGCCTACCCCAAAGACAGCATTTGCTTTAGGACCTATTAACAAAAGAGCTAGAAAACTAACAAAAAAGGAACCACTGCCTGGATTACTGCCATGTATGTCAATGACTTTTACAGAAACCAGCAGGTGTCGGGAAAAGAATCCCATATCCAATTCATCACAAGGAAGAAATGCAAGAGAACAGAATGTATTTTAAAAGATTCACTCGACCAGCATCATGTTTTAATTAAAGAAAATAAGACAGACCATAGCAACGTACAGCACTCCTCACATACGGCATAGCTCAGAGGAATTATTGAATGTGCAAATCAATACCTGTCTGCCTTCACAGAACAATGCAGGTGGTTTGACAGGGAGTTAAAATGCTTTCCGTAATGAGCACAGTAGAGCCATTGACACTTTACTTTCAGAGTTAAAGCTATTTCAGGACTTCCGACCAGAAACTTCTTTGCAGCAGTGAAGAAAAAAAAAAAAAAAAAAAATTATTTATCTCTGCATTCAATAATGATGAGGTGTAAAATTTTCCTATCAGCCTTACAACCCCCGCAACTTCCCCAGCAAAATCTGGAAGCAGAACTAACCCCATTCTGAATATATGCTTTAGTTTTCCGTACTCATGTCTGGAAACCTGACACAATCAAGATGCATTGGATTACTGAGAAAAATCTGTTACTCATATGCTATGACCCCAGTGCATCTCTGCTGATCTGCCACTTACATGCCCTGTGCACTCCAAACAGATCCACCCCTGTTCCAGACCAGCTGGATTCATTGTGCAGTTACACTACTCATGTTTAGTGCTCTGTTGCAGAGGTGGTTGTATCAGATAATCAGACAAATACGCGATGCTAAGTCACATTAAAAGATACAGATCAGAGGCTAAATCTCCCTGTAAAAATACGAAAACCTCTTTCCGAATGGGCTTCTACTAGTGGCTATCTGAGCCCTGAACTCAGAGCTTATGCATGAGTTCCTGAGAACTTAGACTATATTTCTGAATTAATCTGCCCCATGTGTTTTAAGTTACTATGGCAAATAGAATGTACTCTTCTAAATCACACTATTTAGAAAAAGCAAGCAAGCTAGCAAGCCACTGCCCTCCAAACAGAAAATAATTCCTGTTTGCCACAACTGGTAACAGTAGGAACTGGGAGAACTGGATGATACAGATAGGTAAATGACATAATGGGGAGGGTAGGTTTTATTTCTTAAACTTTTGCTTATAATTTAAAGTAGAATTTCAGCAAATACTAATCCGTGACACTTGGATTCATAATTTATTTCCTCCTAAGTCTCCTCTTATAGACTTTTTTTTTTTTTAGTAAACAAGGAGGTCTAGCACAAATCCAAGCAAGCTACAGGTTAATTATTTCAATAAAATATACAACTGGAACTGTCTAGGACTGAGATTAGGAAAAACAAACTATGTTCCCAACAGTCATAGTGACTATTCAGTTTTCTGTTAAATATCATCGAGTTCTACCATCCTTAAACCTCAGTGACAATTGATACAGGACATGTCCACAGGGTGACCTGTAGAAAGACTTATATCCTTTCTGCCCAATTCTTGGGCCCATCACATACAAGTCAGCTCTAACCCAGAAGCTACGTAACCATGCCAACACAGCATTAAGGTGAAGATAACGTGCCCGACTTCTTTACAAGGTGCATTATTTTTACCTCTGGCTTTCCCTCATGTTAATGTAGCCTTTGGCTGCCTGGTTTGTCTTTTTTCATTCTGCAGGAGAGGAGGATGTGTAACCGCTGCTTTCAGACTGACACACACTAAGATATTTCTTGTTCTTGAGTAGTTTCTTCCAGTCAGTAACTAGCCTTGATCCACAGCCTGTGAACAACATTTGTTGTTTATGGTGTCTACAGATTTCATTGTCAGCAGCTCCAGGAACAAGCCTTAATAACATTTTGAACATTCCCCTGGTACGAAGAACCAACCCTGTAAAAGTTTTCTTGACAGGACTACCAGGTACCCATGTAAAGAGAGAAAAAGAACATATATGTTCATAATCTTATCAAGGTAGTGTTAATTAGAAAACTTGCATAAGCAATATTTTAATACAGCAAAACCCCTTTAATTTCACAATTTCATTTAATTTCCTAAATTTAAGATTGTCAAAGTATAGGTGGTTGTATGTGGATAGAAGCTAGCTGATCTTTATAAAATAAACTTTGGAAAAATTCTTCAATTTCATTTTCATATATCAATACTCAAAGGTTAAGAAAATCATGTGCAAAAGGCATTCTAAATTATTAATTGCATGTTTAAAAGGAATTTTTATTAGCTACTCGAGCACTACAATAGTAAGAAAAGGTCTTTTGAAAACAGTGAAGTTTAATTTGACACACATGGAAAAACTATTTAATGTAAAAAATATTTTTAAAATAATTCTTATAATACAGATATAAATATAAATATTGTATAATATAAAATATTGCTCATTGCAGTATCTAGAAATGTCATATATCACATTATTAACAATGAAGATGCAAAACAAATATTTTTAAAAAATCAAAACCAAAAAGTGAATATTTAATGTATTGACATTGAAATTATAATATTTATTTTTGCTGCAGAATAATTTTTCTTTTTTAACTAGACCACATTCAAGAGGGAAGGCAAATTAAAATTAAAGCAACATGTTAGGGTTCAAAAGTAACCCCTCAAATAATTGTCAGCATAAACATCATTTGTGGGGGAACCAAATTTTCCCTACAACTGCAAAGAAGGAAAAGTGGGCTTCAAGAGAATGAGAAAAAGGATAAGAAACCACAGCCACTGACTTTAGGGCAAAGTTTTTCAAAAACCTTACTATTTTCCATGACAAAAAGAAAAGCACATTCCTTTGGGTTTACCTTTAAGCCTAGTACATGCCACAGCCAGCATAAACATAAACCACCACCAACATAAAATATTTTTAAATAAAAACTTCATTTTTCCCCTAAGAAGGAAGAGCAAGCAAAAGATTTCCGAAATGTGCCTGGGTAACTAGTGATAAACGCAGTACAGAATTTGGTTAGGATCGAAGGCAGCATTTGCTGTCAATACTCGCACAGCGATGCTTCAGACTCTGCATGTTGTTAAGCTAGAAGGAACGCTGTTTGCCGAAGTTATTGGCAACTACAGTTTCAAATCGAGCGCATTTAAAAGTCAGACCACAGAGTCGTCAGGGAATGGCTGAGGTTGGAAGAGACCTCTGAAGGTCGTCTGGTCCAAACCCCCTGCTCAAGCAGGGTCACCTACAGCCAGTTGCCCAGGACCATGTCCAGACGGACATGAATGTCTCTGAGGAGGGAGACTCCACAACCTCCCTGGGTGACCTGTGCCAGCGGTCACCCACCTTTACAGCAAACAACAGACCAGCACCCACACAGACAAACAATACTACCTTGCCCCATCATCTACAGCTGTGGTTGACAGGTGAAAAAAAAAATAGCACCCTTGTAAAATGTATTAGTTGAAATATTCTGTATTACCACAAGTCCCTGTTCATCCAGTTTAACTATGTTACCCCCATGGAGAACATATAGTACTTTGGGAGGCATCAGCAGGCATTCATTTGATGCTGTCGCTGACCTGTGCCATTCTGTTGCATGCTTCTGGTTTGCCCCTCCATGTCCCTTGGTCCTGATTTATACCCTTTAGATTTTCCTTGTGAGTTGCTTGGATATATTGAGGTTTTCAGGATTCCAGTACTGTTCTTTGACATGAAGGCAGGATTCATCTTGCAAATTCAGTCTTATAAAACACTGGTATCTGAATAATTTCTTTAATGTCTCATCAGTTAGTAACTGAAAAGTTTTGGTCCTTGTTATTTTTTCTGTTATTATCCGTTTGTTAGATTTCTCTATCTGTACGTTCATCACTTCCTTGGTTACTTTTTATTTCTTTTATGCTCTATAGTCCTTAACCAGGTAACTTAATGAAGCAGATACTCTCACATTCCAAATACCATTATGGATTTCATCAGAAACACACCCAGCTTAAGAACAGTTTCCCTAACTTTCAATCTGTAATGACCCAAGCAATGTGAGAACTGCAGCCAAAAAAAAAACCCCAAAACCCAAAAGTAATCAAAAAGTAACCAAACCCAGAGATTATAACATTTTTAAACTCAAACAGAATGGAAAGGAGGGTGAGATACTTGAAACCTGATGTAACTTACAATGTTATTTCAGTTAGAATACTCTTTATAACACTGTTTTATTGCTGAATTGTAACTGAATTATGTTTATTTTGATGAATCAAGGGAAAAAGTGTTAGACATCTCTAAAACCAGGAAAGAAATTTGTCTGCATAAGTTCTATTCAGCACTAGAATAATGTGATAAGCCATGAAAAACCAACACACTCATTGTTGCAGAAGCAAGAAATAAATTCAGCAATATTCAAAATAAATTCAGAAATAAGTTCAGCATTTACCATGCAAGAGCCTAAAAGGAATTTGCGTTACTAGAGAAGATAGTTGCTACAAAATCCAAATCAACCTCTCATTTTCTCAAAACAGATAGACAAAATTTGTCTAAATTTTATACATGGTTGTTTTAGATAACATCTCAGAAGCATTTTATCTATTATCTATTTATGATAAAATTACTGTTGTTTCTGTAAAATACACCCATTTCTAACACACTGTTGCTCTCATTAACACCTGACTATGAAACATTTTTCTTATCAAATTGTAAAAGACACAACAATTTTCTGCCATCTTCTATATGATCAAAAAAATGCCTTCTGTTAAACACATGGAGCATTCTTCTCTATCTAGGGGAAAATAGTACTGCTTTTCTGTGAATACTTATTAATCACATGAATTAATTTTGGAGGAGTTGATTTACAGCCTCTAACGTGAGCTGACACTATGTTAACATACCAGTTCATATCTGTCTGAACTGATAAGATGCTAATTACTAGTTCTTTTGTGTGATTAACTTTTTGACACTATTTTTGTCATTTTTGTCTAGTCTACAATAGATGAGATTAATAACTAAAATTTTCCCTGATCATAGGTTATTTAAGTATAAAGTATATAATCTTCCTAAAGATTAAGACAAAAGGATTTCCTGGTAAGTTTGAAAGAAAAATTATGAAAACTATCACACCAATTCTGAGAAATTAAAAAAAATAGTATGGGATTAACAGATGTGTGGACTTGATGTATGTGGGCTTCCTCAGCTACTTGGAGCTTTAATAGGGTAAAAGTCTCCTCACTGTCTACTAAATCACTTTTAAAGACTATGACACTTAGTAAAAAAGTTTTGGTTTTGTTTTTTTTTTTTTTTTTGGTAAAAATCATCAAGGGGAAAAAAAAAGCTTAAAAGGATCTGGAGGATGTCCAATCTACTCTTACTCTGCCTTAGCTGAACAACAATTTTTAAAGTTAATTTACATGCCAAAAATTTTCACTTGGTACCAGAAAAGAGCTGGGTTTACAAGAACATGTTCTTATTACTCCCCTCCTCTACTGATTTATAACCTTCCTTCAGTGGACAGCAATGTGTCAGATACGATCATATCCAAGAGCCTACAATGGCCAGCAGTCCATAACATATAAATTGAGAAAGACTACCAAGTTCACAAAACAGCTCCATCTAGTAAAATCCTTCCAGATGTTTGTGTAATTTGTAGAAAATTATTCCAAATGCTGCTCCAAATTTAAGTCAATTAATCATTTCTATACTAGGATAGGAATGATTGTGATGGCCAAGAGGCCTTATGCCAGCGAAAATCTTGGATTCAAACAGAGAAAATCACAACTCTTTAAAAGGTAATTACCAGCTACTGTGCAGCGCTAAAGTGCTTCCCTTCTATTAATACCCAGAAAAGCTTCACTTTCCCAGAAGTCTCACACAATGGCATCTTCTGTATGCTCAGTATTGATTTCAGCTGCTCTGAAATCAAACACTCCTAACAACAATAGTTTCAACACATAAGGATGAAACAGATCAAAACGGAAGAACACGATAGTACTAATAAAGATGAAAACAATACATGAGTGCTATGTATGGATATCTCTGTCTTTTTTCTCCATAATATTCTCTGAAAGACCAAGCCTTAAAAGTTCTTAAAATAGTAAACCCCCTTCATAAGCTGAGAGAGAAGCTGTTCTGAGCAAAGGAGAACATGTAGGTAAAAGTGCAGTTTTCAGCATTTATTGATCACCAGATTTACATCATTTCAATCATTTGGGATTATTTTTTTTCACCACTGCCTAACATATTTAAAATAAGTTTGTATTTTGTACATGGAAAATACAAAAGCCAAATTATATTCAAAATTATATGTGGTTGTGGTTATTCCTAATCTCATGTGCAAATCAGTAGCCTTTTCTTTCCAGTTTCTTTTTTTTTTTTTTAAACAAATACTTCCCATTCCAACTAGAAGACTTCTAGAAGTCTTGATCTTTTCTCTCTAGGTGTTTATTTCCTGACATCCCTGTCTTACTGATCTTCACTAAAATTTAAAAATAATAAATAACAAGCCTATAGTAGAAAAATCTCTTTTTTTTTTTTTTTTTTTTTTTTTTTTTTAATTTCCTAGCAGATAAATAAAGTTTCAGGGTGAAAGAGCAACTTTTAAAAGAGCAAGCACAGGTTTGATGAGATCCTGAGATGGACCTGCATTCACAATATTCTTGAATAATTTCCTTCATCAATCCAAAAATACCAAAAGATCTGGCTTCGGATCTGCTGCTGCTGTCCTTGCTATAGGCAGGCCCCATCCAAGCTGCGCTGACAGCGTGCCTATTTGCTCATGGTAAAGGACCAAACCTCTGTTTTCAGAAGTTTCATTTGATGCAGCATGCAATAATCACAGCAAGATAATCAAAGAAATTACTAAAAAGGGTATCACAGCAGTCAAACTAAGAAAAGTCAGTTATTTTTCCCCCACAGTAATTATTTTATATTTTTTATCTTCTAATAACCATACCTCTTTGCATGTCAAACAAAAATCAAAACCAGTTCTCTTGCAAGCTGCTTTCTATTTTTGTGGTTTTCTCCAAATTTAAAGTAAACATGACTCCTGCACTTGTTCTTAAAAACTGAAGTTTGAGAACTGCTATCCCTAGCTTGTGATCAACGCAAGTGCGTATCTACCATCACCTAGTCTAAATTGCAAGGCTATGATCTAATCAGACTTACAAGCATCTAGACTTAACTGACCTTAATTACAAAATAGTTTTCCTACAGCATTACAATATTTCTCCTCTCCCAAAGGAACTTTTAATTGCTAAGTGTTTTTACTGGCCTTTTGTTTTAAAGTAGCAAGATTTAGCATTTTTCTTTTTCTTCATTATTGTAATTGTATGGAGACTGAGTTAGTTTTTTGTCTAGATTGTTGAGGAAACCAAGTTACTATCTAGCATTCTGATTTACCTGAACAACTAAGACACATTTGATTTCTGCTAAAGTGAGTTGCCTTCATAGACCACTGCTTCCTCTAAGATTTTCTAGACTATGGCAACTAAAATTCCTACTTTTAAAACTAACCCAGGAAACATATCATAAAATCTCACGTTATCTATTGTGTAATATTTACTATTATTATCTGTTTGTCTGTAACACTTAGAAGCTCCAAACAGGGATGAAAGCTGTGCAAAAAAGACAATCTGTTTTCCAAACAGCTTAAAATGCATATTTTGAATTTAATCAAATTGGGTATTTTAAACTCTTGGCACAGACCACTGAGAATTTCACAAAAGCCAGAAACAAAACACATCCCAGCAGGAGAAGAAAAGCAAACAAAAAGGAAGAAGCAAGGGAGCCTGAAGGAGTATTCACTAAAAAGTTAAGGGACTGGGCTGTTAAAGGGAGGATAAGAGCAAGAAATCAGATTAAATGAAACAGAGGAGGAAGAATGCACAAGGCAGTGACAACTTCTTTAACTTTGAGAAACATTCAAACTCATAAATCTGCTGTAACGTTATTAAATGAGAACAGATAGATAGGTAAAACTTGAAGCAATGGAAGTTTCTCTGCATACCATGATTCTCAGTCATTGTCCCCTGCTTACCTCAACTGGGAGACCTGTCAAAATATGCTGTGGCTCCCTTTTTCCCCACCACCCTATTCGAACAGAAACAGTGAGAGGTGGGAGAGGAGGATAAGACTGCTGAGAGGTGGGTAGACATCTACACTTTGTCCTGGAATGGATAAGGCTCCTAGGTTCCCTAATACACACTGTGCTAAATTAAAACAGGGCTTTATCCTTATAGATTTAAATGGTCTCACCTAATTTGTATCTGTCAACTTATGCCTGCTCATAAGTTTTTCCAGGATCATCAGCTTGGCTGTTAAGAATAGATTGTGAAGTTATTACAGAGACAGATTGACTGCTCAGATGATCTGCACAGGTTACAGAGACTGTGCTCTTGGGGATGCAAGAGTTGAGACACCCACCCACACATGACCATGCTCTGTCCTAAGTACTGGGCTACAGCACAATCTGAGCAAGTGATCTTGTTCACTGGCTCACTGTACGTGGGATTCTGAGACGCCCTGGTGTGATGAGTTGTCATTTCAAACAAAGTTCTCCGGCGGTACCTCAAAGGTGGTTGTATTTTTCTTAAAATGAACATACCCCTCTCGTTACATGCTATTTAGGTTTTTTATGCTATGACTTGACTTTCATCTTCAAAGTTACTTCCAAGAAACAAAGTATAACCTCATGTCAGGAGCAGAGATTTGACACTGTACAAGCAGCAGCAGTAGACATGGTAATATGCCTCCCACAATAGCATGAATAATTGAAATTGCCCTATGGCACATCATGTGCCACTTGACTTCAGGCAGCCAGTTCCTTGATTATCAAATCATGATAATCAGTGCAAGGCCCATTCTTTTCTCTGGTGCAGTTTTACATCCTTTCAGATTCTTTTACTGTTGCATGAAAAGATCACAGCTATAAAGATGAAATATACTTTTGAGACTTGGCCACTGCTGGCTTTGGCACCGCTATGTAACAAGCATGACTCATTTAGAAGGAATGATCCATTAGGAAGTAATGATAAACGTATGATGTCTAAAAGAAAAACTCAGTGCAATCTTTTTCACACAGTTATATACACACAGAAACTTTCCAAGATTTTAAAAAGAAAATCCTACACCAGTAATCCTTTCAAGTGGTGGGGGGGGGTGGGGGGGGAAGGGAAAAAAAGGGGGGTTAAGTCTAAATTCCATCTCTGCCATAGCAAGACTACAAAACAATCACAGAAAGTAGAATTTTCCCTCTCTCTCTTGTTTTTTTATTTGTTTCTGGCTGCATCTATATTTCTGTTCCTGCTACTTGCCTTTGCTTCCTGCATCAGCTTGAGAGGAAAAGGAAAGAAAGGAAAGAAAGGTACTATGAATCATATCCAAATAACCCTCAGGCAATCAAAGCCTTGATAAAGTTAGTATAGTACAATGTTGGCTACTCTCTGAAAAAAGCAAATTTGCCATAACCTGTAAGGCATTTGAGGAAAAAAGAAGGTAGGGCGGGGGGGGACGGGGGGGGGGGGGGGGACGGACATGAAGATAACTTAAATTTCAAACAGAATTTTCAGTCTATATCTAGGGGTAACTAGTAGCTTTCTTATTTCAGACATGGCAGAATAATGTTTACACATGGAAAGGAGAAAACATTATAAATGCGCATCTGTGAAAGACAGAAGACCTTTAGAAAACACCATTAGAAGAATTAGTTTTGAGTTATTAACAACAGAAGTTTCCAATTTATGACCTTAGATTTCCCATAGTTCATTAATTATTTGATTATACTCTTAATTAATCTTAATACTCTTAATTACTCTTATGTCTCTAGGCTGAATATTGTTTATTTCTTAAAAACATAGCAAAGATTCTCAAAAATCTAAAACTTGTGCTTAAGTACTATTAACCTATTTTTCTGGCTGGACACTAAACAGTCTTTGTTTTCCCCAATGATTTGAAAAGAGTTCCTTTTCTACTCCAATATTTCATCTAGGAAGCCTTTCATCTGCTTAAAGACCATACAAAAGGCCATATAAGGAGACAAAAAGTGTTTCCTTTGCTAATATACCTTATTTGACACTGATCAAAACAGATGCTTAGAGTATATTAAAACAGCTCAAGAACTCAGTTTTAATTTTGGCAAAGGAATTATCCCTATAGCAATACCGTATATTTTCCACCATTTCAATGAGCTCATGTAAGAGTAAAATGCTAATATTTGTCCAAGAAGAATTATTTTTTTAAAACTTTATTATTATTAGATCTTGACTTTTAAAAGGCATACATATCAGCTGTATCTTCTGCTATTATTTACATTAGCATAACCAATTAATAGCGAATGTACTCCATCCCCTGCCAAAAATGTTATAACAGCTTAGCAATTAGATAAGAAGAAATTTGGAACAGCCCAACATGCAAGGAAAGATGACAATTCAGAGCACCATTTTAGCTATTTCCTGGAAAAGGGCTTCATAAATGTTAACTGTGTGATACACTAAGCTGTACCATTTAGAAATGCCTTAGAACATCAGATATTGCAACTAAAAAATAAAATAATTTATATTTCGGCAAATAAGCCTTTGAAATCCTCTTTTCATTCTCTGTAGGGAGGCCCTACTGGGTAGGGAACACAAAGAATGAGAACTTAAGGAACACAAACAATAATCCTTGTCAAAACAAGAGAATCCGTTCATTTGTACTGTGTGCTTTATTATGATCAGCAGATGAAAAGCTATCAGGATGGTACAATACAAAACATTTAAGACTGATCTTCAGTTCCCCAGATTTCAGCCTAACGCCGCTGGTGGAACTACTCTGTAGAGATTTTAGAAATCTCAGGTAATTTTAAGATACACTGTTAGAAGCAATGCTAAACCTAACCCAAGTTATTATTTATAAAGCAACACTATTTTCTTCAGAGCACAAAGAGTTAGGAAGTTATTAAAGTGCTCTGCAGTAACCATATTTTTGTAACCTTTGTCTGTATCTATAATAATAGAAATATCCTTTCCTCAGGAATAAATGAAGCAATAAGCTATAATATAGCTTATTTTCTAAAAAAAAAAAATCACATAAAAACAGTGACTTATAAGGGCACTGCAAGCACCTGCTTTTCTGTCTTCCACAATATAAGTATTACCAAATGATAATTCTTCCCTGAGGCTGTTAAAAATTTCCCTGCTCTACCAGATTAAGAACTCATTCAACAGAAGAGACAAAAGAAAAAACTGCAAGCATGTCCAAAGGTTTTTGGGGGGTTTTCTGTAGGTTTTTTGATCTGGTGATAGAAATGTTTCCCCTTACCTATTTTGCACTCACATAGACTCCCTGAGGCCATTCTCAAGGCTTTACAGCAAGAAGGCAGTAGTCTCTGCAAAACCTAAAAATCTACAGAAGTTTTAGCATGCTCTAAAAACTTCAATTAGTATCCACTTTGACTAAAGCCTTATGCGAAATACTGGTGACTTTTAGGTCAAACGGGCAAACCCCTTTCTCTTCCTCAAACCAAGGCAAATGCATTATCCCTTAAGTTTAGACGGGATGAGAGAGCAAGCAAAAACAGAAGGAACTGAACACCGTAAAACACACATTCTTCAGTTCCACCTAACTCCGGCTGTATGCATCCAAGTTTGAATTTATTAGGAATACATATCCAAGGAGTTCCTGTGATCCAGGTTTTGCCACCAGCCTCTGCAACCCCATACTTTAAATTGAATTCCTTGTTGACATAACCACATGACCCAGGATCTGCCATTCTCAGAACATATTTGTTTTTCCTTGCTTGACACTTCTTAACTACCTTCACTAGAATTTTGTAGCTCTCTTTAATGGACTTTTTTTTAACTGTAACTAGCAATAGGTATATGTGCTGCCTTTGGCTGGCACAGAGTTCATTTTCTTCATAGTAGCTAGCATGGGCTATGTTTTGAATTTGTGCTGGAAACAGTGTTGATAACACCAGGATGTTATTGTTACTGCTGCGCAGCACTTACACAGCGTCGAGGCCTTTTCTGCCTCTTGCACCACCCCACCAGCAGGTAGAGTTGGGGTGCACAAGAAGTTGGGAGGGGACACAGCTGGGACAGCTGACCCCAACTGACCAAAGGGATATTCCATACCATATGGCATCATGCTCAGCATGTAAACCTGGGGGAAGAAGGAGGAAGGGGTGAACGTTCAGAGTGATAGTGTTTTGTCTTCCCAAGTAACTGTTATGCGTGATGGAGCCCTGTTTTCCTGGAGATGGCTGAACACCTGCTGATAGGAAGTAGCAAATAAATTCCTTGTTTTGCTTTGCTTGTGTGCACAGCTTTTGCTTTACCTATTAAACTGTCTTTACCTCAACCCACAAGTTTTCTCACTTCTACTCTTCCTATTCGCTCCTCCATCCCACTGTGGGGGAGTGAGCGAGTGGCTGCATGGTGCTTAGTTGCTGGCTGGGGTTAAATCACAACAGTCCTTTTTGGCACCCAATGTTAGTGCTGTTTAGCTATTAATTCCACGCTCCGGTGCTTGCCATGGGGCTTGCTCACCTTATTGAATATTAGAATCTAGTACTTATTAGTTGCTGCTTTTTGCTTTCACTGCTTGCTGTACTGGTGTACTTGCTTATGATCTTATTCTACTGTGCCTGGGAACATTTTGGTAACAACAATGGTGATGCATTTAGGCTGACAGATGGCCAGGGCAATGGTGCTGGTTTTGTGCTGGTGTACTGGACAGTCTGGAACTCCAGAGTGAACTACGGTTGAAGGGACTGTGACGTGTGGATAAATCCACATGAGAGCAGGTATACCTCTGAAGGGATTGTGGCCCAAGGATAAGTCCACAAAGGAGAAAGTACACCTTGAAGCATCTATGGCTGTGAAAAAGTCCATGATGCAGCAGGTGCACCTTGAAGCATTAGTGCCTGTACATAAGGTCACGCTGGAGCACTTCAAAGCACGTGGCCATGGATAAGCCCACAAAAGAGCAGGTACTCCCCTAGAGGAACTGCAGCAATGGGTAAGGTCATGTTGGAGTAGGTTTATTTCTGAAGGGGCTGTGGCTGTGGGTAAGGACACGCTGGAGTAGGTATATCTCTGAAGGCATCATGGCCCACAGAGAAGGCCACACTGGAACAGGAGCACCTCAAAGCAACTATGGCTGTAGATAAGTTTATGCCGCAGCAGGTATACCCCTGAGAAGACTGTGGCTCGCAGATAAGGCTCCACATGGAGCAGGTACACCCCTAAGAGACTGCAGTCTGTGGATAAGTCCAGGCTGGAGCAGGGG
This sequence comes from Pelecanus crispus, assembly GCF_030463565.1. NCBI lineage: Eukaryota > Metazoa > Chordata > Aves > Pelecaniformes > Pelecanidae > Pelecanus > Pelecanus crispus. Next base: position 61,993,947 of record NC_134646.1, on the reverse strand, counting down.
CAAGGGGAGGAGTTCATTGCAATGTTAAACACCCTGGTCTAGTCCAAAGGGACCAGGGGTAGAGATTGTAATGGAAATACCTTTAAATTGTTGTAACCCATGATTTAAGTTGCATGTTATAGGAATTACTATAACAGGAACCACCTGAACCAATGGAGGACAAGCCTTACAAGAAGCAGTGTAAGTGCAGCAGTGACCCAACCCAAGCTGGCTTTGGTGTCCAGTAACACCATGCAACACACCAGCTCTCCTATCCTGAGTGGCCACCATAACAGATAGAGCCCAAAGTCATGGACTAAATTAACTCAATGGACATTTTGTGGACATTTGTGTACATTTCACAGACATTTTACAGTGGTGGTCCATTGACTAAGGGAATGATATCTGTGTATTATATCAAAGGATGCACGACAGTATATTTTAAAAAAAAAAAAAAAACCTTTCTTCTAAGAAGGAGAAAAGAACATAGGAGCAACATACACACATATATAGCACTATGTACGTGTAAATACACACATAAATTGTGATGTAGATTACAAGCTGCTTGATTATGAACACAAGAAAGTTATAAGAAAAGCTCAGCTTGCTGAGAGATGAGTGGGTTGTCCACAGAATGAGAATGCACAATATTTCTGTCAATCCCAGTAGTCAGTATTTCTTACCACGAAAAAAGGTTCATCATTTACCATGTTCATATACCATTTGTATTCTGATCTGCAGGTAAGCGAATAACAGCTCCAGAATCCAGCTAAGCTTTTAAATATAACAAGTTGGCAATTAATCATTTACCCATTACTTAAGCAGTACAGACAAATACAGAAGTGTTCAAGCTGCAATTTTACAGTCTTCAACACCAATTCATGCACCGTCACAGCACAAATTTGACCCATGTCAAACAAATATACATTGCATTTCTAATCATCAAGGGTGTACAACACTCTTACAACAACCTCAACGTTTACATCATCTGTGCTCAAAGCAGTGTAATAAGCAAACCCCCATCCGGCAAAAAGACCACCATTATAAACTTAATCTGTTGGCATTTTTTGGAGGTGTTTGAAACAGCAGCATATGATTATACTAGATCACAGTTTTATATCATTTTGTTGCATAAGGAGTCCTAAAGCTGCAGGTGCTCTATCATCAACCTGCAGTCTCACAGTGTTGCAATCTACTTCACCCTGCCCAGAAGCTTGGTTAAACTGAACTTACTTGAGCTATCAAAAATAGACATGTAGGTTAGAGAAAATGAACCTTTTTCTCTCCCGTGATTTTTCAGTACTACATGAGCCATGACTAGTTTGAACAACAACTCTTAGAAAGTAGGAGATACTTAGATAACTTCCCCGCAGGCATTATGCTTTTAAACAATTTGTGTAATAATGTGATTTTTCATATCAAGAATGGGACAATTTCTGGGATTTCTTTCTGAAGAAGGTAGAAGCATAGCCACTAAAAATCAGGCCGAAAGTTTGGAGGAGAGGTCATACAAATAGCTCCAACCCTTGATACAACAGAAGGCTATATGAATGATATACTATTTAGGTTTGTTTTTTTTTTTTTCCCCAAAACTAAGGACTTTCCATTTTAGTTCAAGCTGTGGTACCATTATGTAAAGTCTGTTAGTGAACTGATTTGGGCTGCTTTCATGAAAATCAGCAATTTAAAAAATAGATTCTGTTCATTTAAGGTCACAAATTCGATATATAAGGCAGCACTTCATGCACCACTGAAGTGCAGCCATCTGTTTTATAGTAGGCATTTTTACAGAATGGTTTGAAAAATGAAGAAAAACATTATAGCAAACTGAGAAGAAAAATACAGATGTCTTGAACAGAATGTTGAGAACGGTTTCCCTCAAGCAGTCAAGACCTGCACTTCCCACAGACCAAAGGCAAATAACTATAAACTTTGGACCTTAAAAATTGGGCACACAAGTTCATATTGAGACAACTAAATACATCACTATATTTTGAAAGTTGTTGATCACCATTTTTTCAAAGAGAAAACTGTATATGTCAGTTTCTAAATATAGACTTAAATCAGTTAATTTTGTCTCCCCCACTCTTTAAAGCTGCAACCTTGGCCTGCACTGGCCTTCACTGGGAGCATGCAAGTCTCTATGGTATGATGTATGTTGTCCTACCATTTAGTGGCCCACAAAATGTTGTTGCTTATAGTGAGTGACAGTTCCAGGTGGTCTGTCATGGATCTTACATGTGTTATCTAAAATTATGTCAGTCATTATAGCAGACAAAGAGACATCACGTGTTGTGAAAACTGAAGTATGTAGAAAACCTGCTTTTTATGTAATAGTCTATGAGAAAAGAGGATTTAAAATTGTTTTCAGTATAATTTTCCACCTAAAAAGGGATTTTGCCTTCCTTCTTTAGCAATATTAAGTAACTTCTGAACAGCTTGTCTCAGAAACAGATGCTTAGTGTAAAGCCTGACTGAAAATATTCATAAATATACCAAATATTTTTATGAGTAACTAGGATATATTTTTAATAGCATATTAAAAATTACAACCCCAAAAGGAAGACAGTGGGAGTTTAATTAGGAATTTAGTCTCAGTACTTTATTTCTTTATAATTCACCCTTTCTGTCTGTTGGATATTACTCTGACATATCAAAATACCTTAGGATAGGACAACATCTCCCAGATTTTAAAATAAGAATCAACTGTCCTCTCTTGGCAGCTGAAGGGACTAGTTAATCAAAGTTTGGCTTCCCTCCACCAGGAGATACATAGGGCTTTCCAAAGAGCAAGTTATCCTCTCAAGATGACTTGATAAATGCCTGGGTGGTCACTGAGAGATTTTGCTAGTTTAACCAATGGGAAGAAACACACATCCCAGTAAAAACAGTTAAGGACCAAGTACAATGCATAGTATGATTGCTGTATTTTCAATAATAGCGTATGTATTGGGTTAACACACTGAATAGTAGTAACAGACTTGTGTATGTCTCTAAATCAGGTCTCAAGGAAAATTTAGAAAGACCCTTTAAAGAGATCATATTAAGCCTAAATGTATGGTTAAATGTAAATACCTTGACAGAAAGTCTCTATATTTTCCTGCAAGTCCATCATTTAACCTTTCTACATGAGTCTATTTCTTTTGGCAGGAACACTTGTGTTCAAAGATGTCAGTGTATGTACATATGTCAAACCAATTCTTTCAGTGTCTTATCTAATGTTAAACATTTTCAGATAGAAAACTTACATCAGGTCAGACACATTTAAAGACAGATATATTAGTTTTGTGCTGAGAAATTATAGTCAAGTATAAATGCCTGGTCTAGATTTACCTAGGAAACGACTGCATGTTTGAGCAAGCTTATTAAAAGAAGTTTACTTTCTTAATTTTCTTGTTCCTCTCTGTGTAGCGAGGAATTCCAGATTTATTTGGAACTGTTGAATGGTAAAGGTATTAAGTGACCTGAAGAGGGTAAACTATATTTTTCTCTCTCTTAAAACAGAGCACTACATACAGAATATAAAAATTTATGATGCATATATTCTTACATCTTTTAGATGCATCTTTTTTGCTCAGGACTAGAAGAGTGTTCAGCTTTGATGACACTGACACTGTTGTTTTTCCTTTACTAGATATAGATGAATGAGTATCATCTGAAGCTTAATATTAACTACTCCAGTCTGATTTCCAGAGTCCAAGATTAGGACTCAACTCATATCTTCAGCTGTCTAGAAGATAGTCATCAAGGTTAAGCAAGCCATCTAGGTTTCATGTGTAGTTACAGGACAATCTGATTTTAACACCCAGTCTAAATATTTATTTTAAACCTGTTTTAAGATCAATTAATTCTATATGAAGTCAGAAATCTCCAGAGAGCAATCATTTCACATAGGTATTCCAATAACTATGAATAAGCTTAAATTGCTTTCATCCAACTTTTAGGTAAAATGAGTCTACCCTTAGGATCCCATATGAGACCCATATAGACAAGTTTTCATCATATCAGTATGATAATTGATCCAATTTCAGCTTGTTCTAATCCCTGACATCCTAAGTGGTCTCCCTTCTCTAACTGTATAATGTTTTCTATTCTAAGAGCAATTAAAAAATACTGTATGTAATGAATATAAAAATGTACTGTGAAATGTGAAATATAGTCAGCCACCCCAAGAAAAAAAAAATCTGGGATTTTAATTGTAGAGATCAGTTTCTTTATTACAAAACTGTAACAAAAGTTACTGGTATAGAAACTATTATTGTTGCAAATTCAGTTTCAGAATAAGCTTATATGCAGGTCTGATCTAAGTTAGGCATAGCAAGACCTATAAAGATGTGTTTGGAGTAATTTCCTTTGGCTGTTTTCCTAAGGACTAAATACCTAGAAACTAGCTAAAAGGAAAGGTAATATTAGCTATGTGAAGTAACCAAGGCACTCCCATCCCAATCAATAATAACATGGAAAAATACAACATTAAATTATACTCATCTAAGCCTACAGACTTCTGCCAAAAGCAGAAGAATGCCTGTTGTTTCGGTTTTTAACTGATTTGCAACTGTTGGTTTGATCTACCAATTAAAAACTAGCTTTTCACACTTCTTGAATTTTATAAATTTACTACAAAAGAATATAGTCAAACAGTCATCAGATCTAAAAACATCTAATATCACCATTGACGCTGGAAGGGTGTGGTTGATTCTCCAATTCTTTGGCAAGCTTACTTTGGGCAATCTTCTATTATTAGAATACTGGCTTAAGAACCTCCTGTGTAGCTCCTTGTACTTCACTTGCTGCAGCTCTCTAAGATTAATAGAGTTTAGTTAGTACAGTGATGCTTAAAAAAACCCCAAAGTTACAAAAATCCAGCTCAGGTAACCACAACTGCTGATATAAAGGTATATATACATTTATGTATACATGTAAATGACCAGACTCCTCTACTTCAACTAAAAATTAACATATAGCTGTAGAAAAATCACAAAATGTTAAAGCAATTGTTGTATTTTATAGGATTAAATTTAGGAAGCTCACAAAATTGAGTGCTAGCATCAATTTCTGAATGATGACAAAGCACAACTCTGCAGAGAGCTTATTGTAATCATGTAACATCAAGCAATTCAAACCTACTTGAACGTATAGAAAGAAAACCTGACAGCCAAGCATACTGACCTGTGGTAAATGAAACTGAATCAACTGAGGTAACCACAGACCAAGAAAGGCCACCATTTTTAAGTCTTAAGTTGTCTTTACAGTGTTTTGCATACATATCCACACTCATCCTGGCTGCAAACCATGTTGTCATTGGCAACCACTTCCAGGATAAAAGTTGTGTAACTGCATGGTTGCAATATTTTGCTTGACTGTCAAGCTCACTGTTGGTGATGTTGCTATTTGAGAATCTTATTAGCTAAGGAACGAAAAAAGCTTTATTATGTAGTATAGCTGGTGGATTTTAGCTGGTCTCTCCCACTGGATTAGGTCATGGAAAGAGCTTCTGATAGGGCATGCATATCAACCAATAACGTTTCCCTTTTAGCAATACCTGAAATTAAGGGAACTACACAAGTTTAGACCTATTAAAAAAATCAAATTAAAGTTACAGTCTTTAATATATTGAATTTTTATTTAACCTAATTCAAACAAGCAGGAAGCAGAAATTGGAAACTTCATTTTCTCCGTTGGGCCTTGTAGTCTTGAAAAGACTTGCAGCACCCCAGAGAGCTCACCACCCTGAACTCGCTGCAAGGCGTTCCTGGGTTTGGTTCCCCGGCTGGCCCCATTAAAGATAGACCTACGCTCTTCTTGACCAGGACCTGATGTCATGGTGACTGTGCCCTCAACTTTGCAAACTAGGCAATATTTGAGATAGGGAAGCGTGTTTCTGGCTATGTGTTGTATCACCAGACAAAACCTAATTCCCCCTGATAACTAGTACATATTCAGCACATAGAAAAAGGAGAAGCACATTCAGGAAACGATGTAGGTTTTGGGTTTGGGTTTTTTTGACAATTTGATTTTTGGAACAGTTTTTTGAAAGATAAACACATTTCAAACAGAATGATTCAAAGTTTTTCTCAGAATTGGTCCAAAACCAATCTATTTGTTTTTATGGAGTTACAAAACATGGCATTTTAGATTGAGATATAATTTGCAATAGAGTAAAAACGGAGACATAATTCTTGTCTCAAAATTCTTATAGCTAATTAAGGCAAAATAGTGCACAAAAAGAATAAATAAAATCAAAATCAGGAATAACTGAGGAAGTTTCTTCTGAATACTAGAATCTCACATTTCACTTTTTCCCCTGTATACTGCACTATGATTTAATAATAACAATAGAAAGACTTTACTAATTCAGTAATTTTCCATTTTATCCCATAATCATTTTGCTGATTGCTATAATCTTACATAAAGCATAAGAACTGATATTAAAGTCCTAACATCTATTAAAATATTTAGTTGGCATGAAGACACACAACATCAAAAAATATACAGGCCACAAAGTGTCACCTTCACATAGGGGGAATTCCCTGCAGTGAAACTGGCAAAGCTCAGCCGAGTCATGCTAAAGATTCATTTAAATTATTGGAGGACATCCAACCTATTTAAAAGTCTGGCTACAGGGAGTAACATGTTGCATTGCTGTCTTAGTCCTGCTGCATTTGAGCATAACTAGATCATCTCTTCATTTCTCCCGTCTCCTTTCCAACCCCCCCGCCAAGTACACTCAAGTAGTATTCCACTTATCTATCAATTCCTCTCCTTCGCTCATTGCTTTGTCTCTTACATCCATTTAATATGCATTCCCCTGAAGATGCTTCTGCTTGGAAAACTAATGACCCTAACCACTTTCTATCAGTTTTTTTGAAGTGGCCTCAGATTTATGAAGATACCAGTTTCTTTCAGGAACATACATTATTTCCCGGGCAAGTGTTTGAAAGAAACAAGAACAACAAAAAAACCAACCAACATTCTCAAGGATGCTATTATCACAACTCAGCAGTGCAATAAGAATCTTTTGGACAAGAGTGTCAGTAAAGAGTTTATGTGATGACTGCTATGTGATGTAAAAGTGATTGCTCTGGAGGAAAAAAGAAACCATGCTATGAGCTACAATAACAATACTACTGCAGCTCATTATCTTTATTCTATATCTCTGAAAAGATATGTGTGTTGGTTTGATGTTAGCTTGTTGTACCTATTAATTCGTGCGTGTCCCAATGCTAAAAGCAGCAAAGCCTTGTTTACATGCCTATGATTTCTCACAGCTGAAAAAGGATGGAACTTCTGAGTTGAACAGAACAGGCCTATCTCAAAATTTCCTATTCAATAGCTATAGTTTAATAAAAATTTCTTTCCCATTCCCTAAAATTTTGAGCCCAACCATTATTTTTTCCCCAAAAAGAGTTGTTATAAAGATTGAAGAAAAGCAGCATACTCTGCTCCCAGAGGGAGGGTAAGACAGAGACATTCAAAGGGTTCTATGATTCTATCAGCCTAAACTACCATAAACAAAAGCAAACAGGAAGGTAGAGTTTCATTTGGTCAGTTTACATGTAAGAAAGTGTGAAGTGGGAAAAAAACTGCAGAGTGATACCATCATCTGATGTGGCTGCCCAAAATGCACGCAGGCTCTAGATTGCAAGAGGCATATCAAAATTCCACCGTATTTTACCTCTAGTAATTTTTCAGCATCTCTGGAAAGATGATAGACAAGCTCCATCTTACAGCAAGAAAAACTAACAGGACAGAGTGTAAAATCAAGCTTATATTTCTTTAATTAACAGCATAAAATTGTCACCAGCAACTCAGTTTCTGGAAATTATTCCCCCCAGAGTTACCAAAGTATTGTTTTTAAACAAATGAAAATAGCTAATTATGGTAGAACCCTCCTTACCTAAGTTTAATCATCTAAAAGTTAGGTGCCTGGAGTCTAGCATCTAGCCTAAGCAATCAATAGAAAACTATAGATTCATCCCCACTGATTCATCCCCTTGACTCCAGGGCAAATACTTGTGTCTCAGCTAGCTACACTAGACACCCAGCTTGTAGGCAGCTCAAATTTGCTGGGATAAATCCCAAACAAAGCTTTATCAACTTTTAAAAATTGAGGACACGACAACTGACCCCATATCTTGAATCCAGCTCTTCTGAAAGTGTTGATTTGCACCAATATTGTGGGGGTAAAAAACAATATTCAGAATACTTATTAAAATGATTAAGCAAAAAAAGTACCTTTTACTAGTTTAAATGACTGATCATTATTTATGTTCTGACTCACTGTTCTTGGCTGTGACCCACATATTATGTTCAAGTAGCAAAGAGTTCTTGTCATGGTTTAGCCCCAGCCAGCAACTAAGCACCACACAACCACTCGCTTGCTCCCCCTGCCCCAGTGAGATGGGGAAGAGAATCAGAGGAGTAAGAGTGAGAAACACTCCTGGGTTGAGATAAGAACAGTTTAATAACTGAAGTAAAATAGTAATGATAATAATAAGAATATAATAATGATAATATACAAAGCAAGTGATGCACAATTCAATTGCTCAGCACCTGCCAACCGATACCCAGACAGTTCCCGAGCAGCGATTGTTGCCCCCTGGCCAACTCCCCACAGCTTATATACTGAGCATGACATCATATGGTATGGAATAGCCCTTTGGTCAGTTTGGATCGTAGATTCTGGCTGTGCCCCCTCCCATTTTTGTTGTGCACCTGGCAGAGCATGGGAAGCTGCAAAGCCCTTGACTAGCATAAGCAGTACTTAGCAACAACTAAAACATCAATGTGTTATCAGCATTCTTCTCCTACTAAATCCAAAACACAGCACTATGCCTGCTACTAGGAAGAAAATTAACTCTATCCCAACAGAAACCAGGACAGTTCTGTTATAATACAGCAACATCATGCAGTATTCTGACCAGGTCAACATCATGATACACCAAAAATCTGAAGGCTCAGAAAAATATCAGTAAAAAGTCATTTGACATCAGACTAATAAAATACTTACAACATCCCTATATACTTTATTAGTGGTCCCTTTTGTACTCAGTTGCAGAGTGTTACCAGTTCTTTTAGTAGATTTATAATACTTGTACTTGAATCATCTATCAATGAATTGAAATAATTTTGCAGCTCCAGCAAGATGGACAAGTAAGCCTCTTGTGGTGTTCTAATTATAACGGCCTATACTCTGAAGTATAACATATCACCACATTTTGAGAAGAGCACTCAAAACTGTCAATGCTTTTGTTATATACTCAGTGCCATACATCTGAAAACCTTCTGTTTACACATGTGCAAAGGTGTGCAAAGGCTTGCAAAGGCTCTGTGTGACAGTTGAGAGAATTTGTACTTATCTTCAGAAAAAATAGGTTTAGACTATAGTCAAAAAATGAGTCATCCTAGATAAGTCACAGAATTCTCATTTACTTGACTGCTCAATATTTAATACTTATTCTAGTGCTGATAGTAGTCATAAATCCTAGTAATCCCTTAGGACCTATTAATGCAGGCTTTTCACCCACACAGTCTTTCTCTGCTGTTCATTTGATTCCCTACATGATCAGAGACATGCAACAGACAATGCAATATAAATGCATATCCTAAGAGAGAGAAAATTAAAAGCAAGCATAACAGATGAAGAGAGCAAAGAAGTAGAATGGAAGAAGACTTATTAAGACCAGAGAACCAAAAGCCCATCTAAGTAGGCCACCCACACTGTTAATGTGGAGATAAGCGAATAATTTTAAGGAGCAGCATAAATGTTAGCATGTTTGTGTTACAAACTGCTAAATGCTCCAGTTACTCTTCCCAAAATAGAAAAAAAGTGGCACATCTCTCCTCATGAGATCTCAGCATCACACTCTGAGCTATGAAGTAAACTAGGTTACACAGGTTTATTGGAAAGTCTGCTTCTTGCCATTGGGAAAAGAGTATTTAATGGACTTGGCTAATAAAGAGGCTGTAATACAGAAACAGGTCATGTGAATACACATAAAACATACCTCTCCAGTGTATATCCAACTTCAGTATGAATAAAAGGGTAAAAATTCTCAGAGCTTCCCCATAAGACTTCCAGGGGCAAACAAAAATTATAAGCAATGATATTTCAAAACAGAAGTCTTTCAGAGGTTTGTTTTAAATTTCTAATACTCAGTGTACATTAAGAATAACTCCACCAGGCAACTGAAGGTATTGCACTCTACCATCTTTCTCAAGAAGAAATATTTTGAAATTTTGCTGCTGTAAAACAGTTGACTACATCTGTATTTTGAGTGTTGGACAACCACTGTAAAAAAAAAAATCAACTGGTTAAGAATGTAACAACCTCTTTTATTCAGGGCTCAAGAAGAATTTCTTGAACGAAGATCAATTTTTTGGATGTTCTAAGGAAAGCTAAGACAAAAACAACCAACAGGGTTTTGTCTCCAATGTCCCTGGCTGTACAGCTATAATTTCACAATCTTCAGTTTTACTCACCTTGAACAAAATATAGATCCAGCTGGATCTTTCAGCACTTGCTTCACATCCCTCTATTGTGGTCAGAGGGACCAATACTCTCCTTGACAAAGGGGGCCTACTCCTAAAGCCAGATGATCATGTGAAGGCTAATTGGATCTCCAGAATCCCTTAAGCCTTCCTCTCATCAGTTGTAATTATTCTCTTCCTTTCCTAATGTAACACAGAACCCATCTTCTCCATTTCCACTGAAATGGGGATGAAAGATGTCATTATTTAAAAGTCTTACAAGCTGCTCACAAAAAACAAACAGAAATGCAAGGTGAATCTTCAGAGAGAAAACCTGAGCCCAGCTACTATGCTTGTTTATTTGAGAAAAGAGAGGGAAATCTTCGCATTATCTTGATTTTTAGGTAATTTGATTTATATTTCTTTTGTATTCTGGCCTTCAGTAATTTCTATTGTCCATTATTTTATGAAAAGTTAAAGAACAAAATTTATCTGGAGTCAATATATCCTAGGATATGTTCAGGGGAGACTCCTACCTTATTCAGATACAGTAAGTTCCCTGACACTACTGTTCAAAAATCATACAAATATTCAAGAAACAGATCATTCTTTTCTACTTTCTCCTTGCTACATTAATCTGCTGAGACTAACAAACTGTAAAGAATGAGAACTGGTAGTTATGTCAGATTAACGTCACTGAAACTATTGCAAGCCAATCAAATATATTCAATATCTAAACCCATTTTATAACTATTAGGATAATCAGTCTAGTAAGAGGTTGATCAACTTCAATTTCTTTCAGATTGAATGTCAGAATATTTCTGCTATTAAGTTGATTAAATCAGTGTCATCATCTTCCAAATGGGGTGTGTTTACAGTAGAAATGGCTAGCTCTGCACAATTCAAGCATAACCCTAAAACTCTAGAATAGGGATTTACAAGCACAAAGCTTAGTTCTCTGTCACTCATTTTGCAGCACTGCTGCAATTCTGTTGACTTGAGCTGCACCTCTGTGATGTAACTGAGAGGAATCCCAAGCTCTGGGGAAATTTGTTCCAAAAATGGTCTTGAAACATTACAGGGCAACTGAAAGTCAGATCTCTTCAGGAAGATGTTACTGAGTATTATAGTATGGATGATTTGCCTGAACACTTTGATGAAAGACATTTCTGCATCCCTAAGACAGAACCTGAGCAGCCTTAGTTGCAACTCTAAGATGAAAAATTAAGTTTCACTAGAACTGCTTCCTGCTAATTTGCTAAATAATGACAAACTCCAGAGGAGGTTATGAACCTGGAGCTTGTTTTCACTTGGGCTTTGTACGTACATGTGTTGTCTGTTCTGGACTAAAATACAAACACTACCAGTTCACACTGAAACTATTAATGAAACAGCAAAAAATAAGTCTAATTTTACTGACTTTTAGGTAGCTGTGTTCACACTTATCATGTTATACCTACCCAACTCAAGAGTGCACAGTTTGGGAGTGGCTGGGTTTGGGGTTTTTTTCCCCCCTCTCCTCCTCTACAGACTATAGTAAAATATTCATCATGGAGCCCAAGACTGTTTATGTTCCTGCAGTTGACAGCATAACAAAAGCCAAACTGAGATGTCTGCAGTCTCTAATTAAAAGAGGAAAGCGGTATTTAACTAAAACTGTTTTTAAACATAGTTCTGTTTTCCAGATGGATGAAAATAAAGGTTAGTGTCAAGCAAGCACACCTCCCACAGATGCACCAAGATGAAGCTTTAAGAAACAAGGATAGTCTCCTCTAACTATTTTAAAACTCTTACAGTACCTATTACAGAAGACCTGAGCTATGAAAAAACAAGATTTTTGGAATGTAAAGTCCATCTTTCACAAAAATATTTTTTAAATTAACACCGTACTACATGTAAAGAGCTAAGACCTGAGAACAATGAAAGCATCATAATTAAAATCATGCAAGACCATTGAGAAGAAGCTCAAAACCAACAAACCTTGTACCATCATGACAAAATACTAGTTGACAGACAAGAGGCGTACTTGGAAGAAAACATAACCTCTTCCTTACTGTAAGGGGAGAAGTAATATGAGATTTTCCCTTCCCTTCTCTCATTTGAAGAGGAATGAACTAAATCCTCCTTTTCCTTTTGTTTCCAGATAGAGCAAGGGAAAAGAGTGAAACAGATCCTTGATACCTTTACAATTAGGGAAACACAAATATTGACAAGCCACAAAAAGTATCCCTCCCCTTGTATTTCACTTCCTGCATGAAGCAGAAGAGAAAAGAGGGTGGTGGCAGGAGATCACCTTCTTCCATCATTGCTCACACAGCTTTATACACACCCTGAAACAGGTGCTACCTAGATATCCTGGAGCAAAACTTTAGGTCTTTTGCCTCTGTTGTTTCCAGAAGTGTATGTCAACTCATGCATAATAGGATAAAGGGATAAAGATACAAATAGTCTCCAAGATGTTGTATGTATATTGTGGATAGGAGAATACACCATACTGGATCAAATACAACTATCTTGTTCAATTTAGGGGGACAGTCTTTCCACCTTGCTTGGTACATAGAAAGATTCCCTGGAAATCCAGGGACGGGGAACAACCCACCATCCCAGAACAGAATAAGGTTAAAAGAAATCCTAGCTAGCTAATCACTTCTGAGGCAGCAAGCAGGAAACTCACCCTGACACAACCTTGAAGCAATAACAGGACTTGCAATACTTCTGGTTTTCTACCTATTTCCCACCTGCAACTGAAAGTGACAGTTCAGTAATAGAAAATGTATAACCCAAGGCTGCTGTAACTTAGAGACAAGGAAAGATTATTGTCTAAAATAGAGAGCAAGTAAGGTACCATTTTCAACACCTGTGAGGTATAAGCCCTGCAACTGCAAGGGGGACCACAAAATTCTTACTACTTCAGTAATTTTGCAAGCATGTTATGCTACTATAAACAGCTATATGGTTACAGGTGATATATTAATATAATAGAGCACGAGGGGAAAAGCACATCACTTCATCACCATTGCCTTTTCCCATAACACATACAAGGCAACTTCAGGCAACAGCTTCTTACTTAAGCAGTGTGTAAAACAGACTGTGACATGGAAACGCTTTAAATGGAGAAAATGCATACTCTGCAAGTCATGGATGGATGAACAGACATACAGATGGGAAATTGATGACTTCTTATTGGCCCCCTGTCATTTGTCAACAAATAACTGATAAAATCAACATCAGAAATGTTACAAATTATGATGTTCCTTGGTGCTGCAAAGGTCTTCAAGGGATTCTGAAGAAAAATCTTTGTTCCTTGTCTAGTGTCTTTCTTTTCTGGCATTTTTCACTTAAGAGCTGTCCAGAAATTTTATCAGATAAATTTATCATCTTCTGCATTTATTAACCTGAGGAAATAGCCTTGTATTTAGAAGTAAAAATTGCCTTGGAAACCTGAAAGAAGTGATTCCGTATGCAAACAGAGCAAGCCCAAACCTGAGAAGACACACTTTGCTTTACATAAACTTCAGAAAAGTCATCTGTATCACGTGACCCAACTCCCCAAATGCAAAAAGTCATTCCTAAACATACTAAATAAGCTGCTGCACAGACACATACATCACTGCGAGAGATGCTACATGAAAAGCTGCCTTCATGATCATAAGGGCCTCCTACAGGTATCTTCAAACTAAAGTAGTTGTACATATCCAGTGAAAAGCAAAGCTTTCAAAGTACAATATATACATAAGATATAAACCTAAGTCAGAAAAAGCTAGAGGATTTATCTATTCATACTTCCTTTTTTTCTTTCTACTCACTTGATAAAATGTTCCAGATAGTGAAAAATTCTTATGATGACCAATCTAAAAATAAGCGTGAGTACTATTACAGGATCACTGGAGCAGAAAGCAGCAATTCTTGAGATGGGTAAACTTAATTTGATTCAATACTAATTTCATCTGGGCTTCTACAAATATTGATAGCCCTGTCATTAGCTCAGCTCTTGTGGCACTAGCAATGACCTTTGCAGAGCATGGCAAATCTGTCACAATGCCCTGCCAGCTGTCTGTGCCTATTGCAGCTACCTAAGGCACATCTAGTAGTCACCCTCTCCTGTTCTTTCATCAGATAGCATTTACAGAAGTGAGAAAAGAGGTTTACACCTTCTATCGTCATTAACATATATTTTATTTGCTTTTTGCTTCAGAATAAATCTGAGGGATATTCCTCAGCAATTTACCACAAGGTTTCCCTCTTTCAACAGGTTTTCTTGCAGAAAGTTATCAGAAAATAGATGTAGTGACAACATTAGAGATGCTTATTCAGACACCAGAAGAAGCCTCTCCAGCCTCGCAGACTCCTTCAGGTTCAGCTTTTGCTACTGTTAATTTAAAAGCTGAGAAAGAGTAGGTGTTTTTAAACAGTGAAGAAGCCAGGTGCATCAAAAACCTCCTCTGACTGCAGAGAATACTTTGGCTGCTACTCAGAAGCTGCTACCATAATTTAATTCTTTCAGCTCCAGCTAGGCTTCAGCAGTTTGAAAGAAAGCCTGGCACAGTGGGGAGAAACATGAAGTGCTAGAATCCCAAAACTCAGATCTAAATTGCAGAAGGAGAATATGTCTCCAATAAAATAAAAAGGAATTTCACAGCTAATTTCAATAAAGCAGGGTTTTTACAACTCAAACTCTCGCCCTACTTGAAAATTTTTCCAATGCCTAAGCTTAGGATCCAATAGACCATAGAACAGAATTAACATCTGGAGATACATTCCTTGACGTTCTGAATTACTATTTCCCTTTGGTATTCTGAATTTTTTCTGGATCATTTTCTTATGATTTATACAAATGTAAATCACAACATGATGTTTGTGAATTACACATAAATGCTGTATCAAGTCTCTATATTTACAAAATAAAATATAAACCCTCGCTGGCTTATTTTGAAGCACACATCTGCAAGTACCTAGAAGAAAAACCAAAAGGGGATACTAAGCATTGGAGAGAGAGTATTGGTATTTTTGTGTAAAAAAAATACCAATAGAATTAGACACTATTTTTTTCTTCCCCATTTCTCAGGTACTATTTTTATTCTCTGAAAGTCAGAAACAGAAACTAAGGATCTCAGGGATTTTTTTCCTGTTATGAAGTCTGAGAAATGGTTGTTTGTTGATGGGGTCAAAAGTTTTATCTTGTGAGCTACTTCATACAAACAGCACTTAATAGGAGCTTTGATTTGTAAAGCAAATCTTGATAGGAAAATGCATAGGCAGAACAAATAAAGAAAAAGCCTTTTCCTTTTAATGTCTTCCTCTAATAAACAAAGAGATTCAGCTATTTAAGATTTTGTTTACAGGATAAAGGTTTTTGTGTCAATTTTTATTAATAGCATATAAGAATGAGGTTCTCTTACAGACTTATGCAATACTCCTCTGTACTACTCTTCTTGTCGCTTCCTCTGAAGTGCTTCATTAAAGCTGGGGCAAAACTTGGCCAGCTGGCCTAGCAGAGCCTTTCATTTTTCCCTGAAAACCATTCTGTGTATCCAATTTGGTTTTCACCACACATTACTGCTAAGTTTTGTTGTCCTACCTTTCTAGTGGCATCACATCTCTTGAGACCCTCCCTGTGAGGTGGTCACTTCTGTTTCTGCTTACCTTCCAGAAGTTTCAACTCAAAATATTTTGAGTTTTTCCTACTCAAACTGCCAGAGTTTCCACTCTGTAAAAATCCAAACGTTTTAGACTCTTGGTGTGGGTTGGTATGAAAACAAAACCGTGGAAGATCAGAATTTCCCACAAGTTTGACATTACAGATTTCGTTCATCCATCCTACATGGGATATATACTGCTGACCATATACTAGTGGATTATTGCCTGCTTGGGGAACACCTTTTCCTCATGCTGCTAATATATCTGTAAAAAGGTCAGATGTTCCAGACAGGTAGACTCAAACCCATGTCTATACCACAACATATTTGGCCATTTGCATCTGTCAATACAAATACAGAGAACCAAAGCAAATGAGATATTTTAATACAAAGGAAGGACTGAAAACAAGTGGCCAGGCCATTATTTCCAGCTAATCTCATTCTGAAATAGGTAGAAATAGCAAATTTTTAAAACCAAACAGCAACACTACAGTATTTCACAGAGCTAATAAAAAAAGTCAGAAAATTGTTCCAATTCTTATATATACAGTGATTACTTTTTAAAAATTTAATTCATGTCTCTGTGGCAACATCAAAAAAACTCTCGCCAGTCTAAAGTGAAGTTTGAGGAAAGACACCACAGAGTAACCATATAGATTCAGAAGATATTAAACTTACCTTCAGACAACTCCTAATTCCTAACACACTAGCTATACTAGATTGTGTTTTATCATGGTCCTGGTTTTGGCTGGGATAGGGTTAATTTTCTTCCTAGTAGCTGGTATAGTGCTGTGTTTTGGATTTAGTAGGAGAAGAATGCTGATAACACACTGATGTTTTAGTTGTTGCTGAGCAGTGCTTACACTAGTCAAGGACTTTTCAGCTTCCCATGCTCTGCCAGGTGCACAAGAAACTGGGAGGGGGCACAGCCAGGACAGCTGACCCAAACTGACCAAAGGGCTATTCCATACCATATGGCGTCATGCTCTGTATATGAACTGGAGGGCAGCAATTGCTGCTCAGGGACTGTCTGGGTATCGGTCGGTGGGTGGTGAGCAATTGCATTGTGCATCATTTCATATATTATTATTACTTTTATTATTATATTAGCATTACTATTTTACTTTATTTCAATTATTAAACTGTTCTTATCTCAACCCAGGAGTTTTCTCACTCTTACTCCTCCGATTCTCTCCCCCATCCCATCAGGGCAGGGGGAAGTGAGCAAGCGGCTGCGTGGTGCTTAGTTGCTGGCTGGGGCTAAACCATGACAGGGGAAAAAAACCAAAACAACAACAACAAAAAAGCATGTTTTAAACACAATGAAAAAATACCAAACACAGTATGTTCATGATATACAATTTTATCCCTCTCACTAATGAAACTATTTGCAACCTTTTCCTTATACTTTTCTGTTGAGCACTGTGTTCTACACACACACACACAAAATCTGCAACTTTCTTAAACCGTAAGCACTTTACACTAAAATGTATTTTAAAACCATTTTCAAGCATTTTCTTCACTGTGTTGTCTACCCTTGGGGTTCTAGATGAAAGATGAATGAGCCTAGAAAAATAATAAGCAACAAGGGAAAAAGCAGAAGCCAATGTATGTGTTTATGTATGTGGATACAGACAAACAAGATGGCTCTCCACTTTCATGTGCTTAATATCTACAGTCAGCTTCAGACATTTGCTAAATACTTAAAGCATCTGTGTTCCTTGGAACAGCTGGTCCCACTGCCAAACTGAGATCTGGGGCTGTGGGTGGCAGCCCGAGGTTAGCATATGCTCTTCTCACCTGCATGGAAGAGTCTAGGTACATAAACAAGTTACAGACATTGCCCCCAGCCCCTTTCATTCTGAAGGCTTTTTATTTTTTTTTTTTTAAAAAAAAGTCAAGTTCATGCAAAGCATTTGCAGGATCCAGGTCATGACACATACACAACAATGATCTTTCTGCACCATCTGAAGCAACTTGATTCAAGATTCTAAAAGAGTATTCTTTTGCCATTATTTTTAATGGCTATTTTAGTGCAATTCAATTTGTTTGAAAGAAAAAAGTATTTTAAAATGGCTTAAAAAACACAAGCATTCCCATTTGGATAAATAAAAGCTAAGGTGAAGAAGTCATTACAAGCCTTCATTTTCGTTCCTGCTGGTGGCAAAATGTCGACAAAAGGCTCACAGCAACGCTTCTGAAAATGACTGCTATTCATGGGACCAATTCTTGAATGTAAGTGGAAAATTTGGAATCATGTCCAGCCTACACAGAAGAAAATCACTGCCCTTTCTGCATCTATATGGAAAATACCAAGCTTTCTTGCTATGCTTAAAACACCGAAAAGTGCTGGCATCACACACACATCTCTGAGAATTGAAATGTCACGTTCACTCTGGGAGAGAAAAGAATCCTCAGGTGCTCATTACTACTAAAAAGTGTTCCCACAGAAACCAAACCCCAGGCTTTCTCTACATGATCAGCTTTTAAAGGTTAATTAACAATAGTGAGTGATAAAAATTCATGACCTACTGCTTATAATTTTTTAATGGTGTGATTTCCAATCTTTTATCATTGGGCTTATGCTTGAAATCAAAGTCCCATCTGCTCACATCTCAAAACCCTAGGGAAAAAATACATTTAATATTCTAAACCTTTTGCCCCATGCTGGAGATACAGAACTCATTCATTTTCCATCCCCATGCCCCCAAGACACAGATTCTAAGCAACTTTGAAATAAACATCTTTGAAAGCATTCCATCATAAGCATGCTACAACACTTTAGCAAAAGTCTGGAAACTGTAATTCAAGGAACATCTATTACTAACTTGTTTTTCTAACTCAAGGTAGATTTCCTGTAGGATTTTTGTTCTACTATAAGACCCTTCTAACTCACCTTTCTCTCATAAAGTGAAGATAAACTAAAGCTTTTTTTTTTTCTTTAAGCAACTGAGAAATCAGACCTTGGGGGCTTGCATTTGTGTTATTTTCAAGGCAAGTGTACTTTCTCAGTAGTTTTTTACTTGAAATTTCTTAGTGAGGTCTTCTAGTGTCTTACAAACTTCACAGTGTTGTTCACCTATTATCTTGTATTCTTAAATGTGTGCATATATTCTCTCACTGTGGACATTCTGTCCACCACGTATTGGAGTGGTAGGTAGGCAAACTTCAGAAAAAGTTTCCAGTTAGCCAAGCTCAAGGAAGATGTGCAACCTTGATGGAAAATAATGTCTGGATCTCTGCAACATCCCTACTACTCAGCTCTGCTGAAAAGAAATTTGCCAAGGAAGAAGAAAACCATGAGAAGATAAGGAGCAACACTGAATACAGGAAGATCCACAGCCTTCCTCAGTCTTCCCTATTATGTCTGTATTATGACTTAGACGAGGTTGTGATGATATGAGAAAGACCATGAAACATCGGGCAGTATGATTGGGTGTGCATTTTTGAAGAATTAAATGAATAATAGCTTTTAATGCAGTTGTAGGAAGCTGGATTGGAATATACTAAAAATGAAATAGAAATGTAAGGTTAAAACTCTATTTAGAAGATTAATGCTGGAGCTTAAAGACAAAATACATTGCTGATATAGAAAAATTCAAGACTATCTGGGATTTCAAGAATTCCAACTGTTCATTCAACCCAGGACAAGATCAAGTTCACAACTGTTCCAGCATCTACTTTCTGCAGATTGACTGCCAGGTTTACCATACCCATATTGGTCCTACAGAACACTAGGCATTTACTTTCCACATTTCATAATGTTGCAAAAAAGACAAATGCTGAGCTGCCCATCAAGCAATTATATACTGCACTGGACTTGCTTGCAGTTGAACTAGACAGTAAGAGTCATCCTATTCAATAGAAATTACTAATATGCTGAAGAGACTGACAGAAACAAATCATTTGGTCTTGTAATCCACTAAAACAAGGTATGACATTATAATGTACAAGTAATTATGACATTAAATTCTTACTCTCTTTTGAAAGTCTTACCACCTGTTATTCTATCTGCATATCTCACTGTCACTAATTCCAAAACAATTTAAAGGAGTGGTTTTGGGGCACATGCAGTAAGACAGTTGACCGTTGACTTGAAGCAGTACTACCAGAACTATAGGCAAGGGTCTGCCTTCTTGGTCTCAAGGCCAATATCACAATGCTTTAATACAAAATATTTGGACTTTTTTTAAACTTTTTTTTTAAATATATGTAGAAAAGACTAAAATATTACCCACCTGTTCACTCTATTCAATTCTAACTAGTGGCCAGTTAATTCCTCAATGCCAAATCAGGTAATATAGTAGTATCATTATTTTGATAGTGATGTGGATGGCAATAGTAACATGACTATTATTTTGTGGCTTAGTATGTCTTTTTCCTTTAGCTCTAATTCACATTTGTTGAATTTGAAGTCCTTTCAACACGGTAAAACAGATTATAATCCTTAATATGAACATATGTTTATGTTGGGAGAAAGAGGTAAGGGGAAATGACAGGAGGAGATAGATTATGAAAGAAGAAACCATTGTATGGTAAGTCACATGCAGGACAATAGATTTACTATGCCAACATTAAAAGATGCATTAAAGTAGTGGGCTCATCACTTGCTCCTCTAGCTTTCAAAACTAAACCTCAGAAATCAGCTAATTAACATTTCCAGAACACTATACAATTGACGTACAAGTTTGTCATACAAATAAACTCTTACATAAATGATCCCATATGATGAACTTTAACCTTAACAGTCATAACTGCACTTTGAAATCTACTTTGAATCAATCTGGAAATAAAATATGGTTTTAGAATATATATAGGTGTTGCACAAATCTGTACACACACATAAGACATTGCAAGTATACACAACAGAAAAGCATCCAGAATTCTTTAGCCCTGAGGGAATGGGTCTATTCTTCTAGTTCATTGCATCTACTCATGGGCTTGAAAATGTTCATCTACATTATAACATCTGACTTGCACAATGACCCAACAAGCAACATTTGCAAGCTAATTCTCAACCTGAAAAAAAGGGGTTATGGCGACAATACAGTTATAATGCACTGGTAGTGTTTGAACATTCACCACAGGAGGGCAATCCTGATACGACAGCAGGAAGGTGTGTACCTGTGTGGGCTCTCATGTCCATGCTCCCCCCACTTTGAACTGACTGGATGCATTTTGCATATTGGAGCTGTGTCCATATTATCAAGGTGCTGATCATGAAAAGGAGTGCTTTTTAACTGAGTATCACTGTTACAGCAGACTTCCCTTTGGCTTCCAGACTTGTTTCTAGACAGCTCAGGGCATAGACAGAATAAGCACTTCTGGAAGTCTTAGTGCTGGTTCAGCAAGTATCAGTTTAAACTGTATGCATCATTACCCAAAGACATTGAAAACCATCCAAATGGCCAAGTTAAAGTGGACGTTTTCAAATATTCAGTGGTAGAACTTTCTTGATATCAATCTAAAGAGTAATGAGGATATTGTCATAGGGTTAACAGTCAGAAAAAAAAAAAAAGGAATCCAGAATTCTGCATTCTTTTTCTAATTCTACTAGACTTGTGAGTACTCAACTTTTTTTTTTATTCACCCTTTTCCAAAACACATACAAAAACGTCTACATGAAAGACTGTGAATACTTCTTATACATTAAGAGTACTTCTTAAAGCACTTGGGGATATAAGTACCTGTTGGTGATTGCCCCATTCTTAACCTAGATGTTTTTATAATCAGTAGTGACTTACTCCAAAAGCAGTGCCAGTAATTTCTTCAGTACACAGTTAGTTTGCTTGATACCAGCAATAGAGATTTTTGAAAGGTCTCATGGAGAAAATGCCTCTCTTCATAAATATAAGTGGAGGAATTTATTCCTTCTCTGTATTCTGATGGGTTCATGGACCTAATAGAGTAATTGCACCCTATTTACTTAAGCTGGTTCAACCAAATAGACCTTGCATGTGTCTTGTCTTCAAAAGATACTTTAGAGTGAAATGGTTGATGTATTTTTTTCAAGGACACTAGCGTACCATTTCAAACTCATGGATACCCATTAGATTTCCACTGTGCCAAACAGTTAAATACTGTAGCTGAGACTTTCCTAGCCTCAAAATAATGTGACTCCATAGTGCCAGCAGTGATCTTCACTAAAGACAGAGTTTGGAACTTATATTTAAACAAAATACGATTAAACTTGAAGCTCCAAAAAGCAAAAGATAGAGCATTACAGACTGTGACCAAGTCAGTTTGAGAGCTCCGACCCAAGCACCCCACCTTCTTGTGAAGATGTGTCAAAATACAGGCAAGACACATCACCTTATTCCACCATGAAAGCACTTAGTCACGTCATAGAAATATTACAGCAGTAAGAGGAAATAGAATCATAGAAATATTTAAGAAAGTTCATATTTGTATTATTTTTATATCATATTGGAAACAGAAATCCCACTTGTGATTAATAGCAGTATCCTGGTGCCTGCTGATCTCACACTCAGTTACCTGACATTGCCTGCCTTAAGCAGAGCTGCTATTACTTGTTTTCATTTGACTACAGGCAGTCCTGTTATTTAAGAATTAGAAGCTTACTGCTTTTATATTACTCTAATATGGCTACTCAGCAGAATATTTTTTCATGTCTTGTATCTACACTATTTTCCTTAAATGCTTGGAATTCAGACAAACACATTTTGAAATGCTTGCTTTTGAGTGTATGTATATGCACACATATATACCCATTAACGCACATTATGCTTGCACAGAAGGAGAGCAAGCATACATAAAAATTTTTGCTTTCAGGCACTTTTCTGGTGCACAAACACCAGGCTCAATACAAGTTGTCAGAAAACTGTAGTGAAAAGGATCCTGCTCATGGGTGCTGCAAAAGAGTTCAATGGCCTCTGAATGTCACTCGGGTTTCTAGGACTGTCTACAGGGTAGAGTCATTTCATGGAGTGTTTCAAACTCCCCAGGTAAAGTGGGATAAATTCTAGTGTACAGTGACCCCCTCACATGTATCTGCTTCCTTCATGTAGAAACCAGGTCATAAAGCAGTGGTGAGGGGTGCAGAGCAAGGACTACTGTGTGTTTGCATTAGATACGCATCCAGGTTCTTAATATAGGCATTGCATCCTCAGTATGCGCCTGTGTTAGGCTGCCTGCAAACATCATAACAGATTCATGGTATTCAAGCTTTCATGGGTTTTTTGTTTTGATCTTGAAAAAATTTTCAGTTTTGCTTTCCACAGAGACTAAGCATTCTGATCTAGGTGGGTAATAGTGCTATTTCTAGGATTAGAATAACAAGAATGAGTTAAAAAAAAGATACCCCAACACTGTTACTGCAGTAACTGAAATAAATCTTTGTTACACAATGATGGGTGGGGCAGTGTTGAATCTTGGGGAATCCTTATTAGTTATTTTTAGATCAGGAGTGCTAGCCCTATTACTGATTTTCAAAGTATTAGTAACTTTAAACCGAGCAGTTGTGCAGCAATGTGTCTATTGTCTGGGTCTATTAAAATTCTGATTATGCTTCCAATCATCATAAACTAAAAATATTTTTCTTGAGCTACTGTAAAATACAATCTAATTTGACAGGAATTACTATCCATTTTGCAGATCCTGTATCTTGGTATATACATCTCCCTTGATTATCTAGATACATATATACAAAGCTTAAAGTGTTCAAAGATATAAAAATCTAGCTCAAACATCAAATACCACCAAACCCCTCTTTATTGGGACATGTGAGATGGCTGTATACACAGTTTAAAAGTCCAAATTCACCTTTTTTCCCCACTCTTCTCCCTCTTCAGAATGGCACTAAGTCACCCTCTGTATTACAAAGCTTATGACGGAGCAAGCATCTGCTGGAGTGAATGGTTCAATTTCATATATAGACACATATGTATACTTGACACTGAGAAAGTTTGTACTGTATTCAGTTTGTGCACATGCTCAATTATAGCATTTTGATCCCTCTTGGATTTAACCTTTTTCTAATTCATACTTGTCTTTTCTCTTCAAGCTTACATGTCAGAACTCTAAATGAACACTTACTCATTTTACACATTGTCATAGGGACGGATCCAATACTGAACATAAATTGATTAATCCTAGCACTTCATCTAATGTAAAAAAAATATGAGTAATATAATTTTACACAGAGACAACAGTGACATTACAGGTTGTTCAAGCAACTCTTCAATACAGAAACGTACATTTATTGTATAAAGCCCCATTAAAGAAATGAAAATAGGAAAGTTCCAAATATCAGACTGAGTAGTTTGTAAAAGTGCAGGAGGGAGGGAAAGTTCAGTACCATTAAATGTTTAATTTAATTACATTAATTATTTAATTATGTATTAATTCTCTTGAACCTTATGTTCTGGGTTTTTTCATTGTTTTCTGTACGTTCTTTCTTTTGCAGATGGGATAAAAGTCAAGAGTTGCTAAAAATCCAAATACCACGTTCTGAATTTCATCACAATAGCCAACACACTTCAATACTAAAAGGGAAATCTGCAACAAATGTTATATGTAGGAAATAGAGGAGATCATTTTCTTCCCTCTTTTATCACTCTTGGCATCTGATCAGCCACCTCCCAAAAGTTCAATCTCAAGAGGCAGAAGTGGTATGTTCATTTTGAGGGACAATGATTTCTCAAACATAACATTATACTTTTCTGTCTGACAAGTAGACTGGGAGACATTGTAAATGGTGTTTTAGAGCAAGTGCATTGGGGTTTGCTTCTCTTGTGTGTGCATTAAAAGATCATCAGTTCTGTCTAAAGTTATGTTCAGCTACAATTTTTTTTTCCCCCAAATCCTTTCTTGACTCACTGGGAGAAATGGATGGATAAGTCTTCTGACCTTCTACCTGAGGATATCTTCACATGTTTTTCCTGCAGAGAAAAACATGCAAGAACATGCATATACTTCCTATGTGGAAGAACAGGCTTTTCAGAGAGTGAATATAATGAACACTAAAACAGACCTTCCTTATTGTGGACAGCAGTTCCTGATATCGTCTGCTGCTGATAAATACATCTCCTTTTTCAGGGAACAACAGTACATGCTTTAAATCACTGAAGATTACATTTATTTCCAAATTTTGGGAATCAGATTATGATAACAGTAACAGAAACAGCTGTCAACCACAACTTCTTATTTTGTGACTTAGATTATTTAATGCTGCTGACTAGCAAATCATTATGATATTTTTCGGCTTCATAAATTACATCTCTACATGTTTTCATATTTTTTGGTTTTGTTTTCGCTCCCCTCTTTGAAGACAGACATTATCTTAATAACATATAGAATTTATAAATGCATGATGTTAAATCAATATCCGTCAAAGGGGTTTGTTTGACTAAAAGCTCTTCATAATATATTTTTTCTTCATAATCACAGCTCTTATGTCTACAGGGAGCAATAAAGCAAGTGTTAGCTTTAATATTGGTACAAGGAAGTAATATACATGTTTTATTAGAGGTGTTTTCTTACAAGTGATATAAGCAGGACACATCCCTCATTTGAGAGGGTCAGAAGTTCATGCACTCTGAAATGAAAACCTGCCTGAAGATGACTCTGGCAAGAGATGTCAGAGGCAACAAGAAGGGTTTCTGTAGGTGCATAAGTACACCTGGGACCCTGGTGACACAGGACATGGGGAAGGCTGAGGTACTGAATGCCACCTTCTCCTCAGTCTCAGAAAGAATGAATGGCCTTCAGAAATCCCAGGCCCTAGAGACCACAGGGAGAGTCTGGAGCAAGGAACTCTAACCCTTGGTGGAAGAGGATCAGATTATAATTATGCAAATTGTGCATCCATAAGGCCAACGAATGGCCCTGACTGGATGCATGCACAAGTGCTGAGGGAGCTAGCTGATGTCATTATGATACCACTCTCAATAATCTTTGAATGATCATGGCAATTGGGAGAGGTGTCTCAGGACTGGAGGAAAGCAAGTGTCACTCCTTTCTTCAACGAGGATGCAAAGAATTGCAGGCCAGTCATTCTCACCTCAATACCTGGAGGGTGATGGAGCAACTACTCCCAGGAACCATTTCCAGGCACATGAAGGGCAAGAAAGCGATTAAAACTAGTCAGCACAGATTCACAAAGGGGGAGTCATGCTTAACCAACTTGATAACCTTCTATGATGAAAAGACTGGATTGGTAGATGAGGCTCCTCTCCCCTATCTACTACCAAAGAGCACTGGACATTGTCTGCCTTGACTTCAGTAAGGCTTTTGACACTGTCTCCCGTAAGGTGCTCATAGAGAAGATGATGAAGTATGGGCTGGATGAGCAGACAGTGAAGTGGACTGACAACTGGCTGAACAGCTGGTCCCAGAGGATAGTGATCAACTTTATGAAGTCTAGGGGGAGGCCAGTAACTAGCAGTGTACCCCAGGGGTCAATACTGGGTCCAATCCTGTTCAACATCTTCATTAACAATCTGGATGATGGGGAAGTGCCAAGCCCTGCACCTGGGGAGGAATTAATCCCAGTCCCCTAGTACTCACTGAGGGCTGACAAGCTGGAAGGCAGCTTGGAAGAAAAGGACATAGAGGTCCTGGTGGACACCAAGTTGAATATGAGCCAGCAATGTGCCCTTGCTGCAAAGGCTAACAGTATCATGGGTTGTGTTAGTAGAAGTGTGGCCACCACTAGTAAGACCAAACCTGCAGTTCTGAGTCCAATTCTGGGTTCCCCATTGTAAGAGACACATGGACATACTGGAATGACTCTTGTAAAAAGCCATGAAAATTAAGAAGAGACTGGAGCATGAGGAAAGTCTGATAGAGCTGCACTGTTTATCCTAGAGAAGGCTCAGGGGGCGTCTTATTAGCATATAGATATACCTGAAGGGAGGGTATATAAAGGACAGAGCCAGGCTCTTTTCAGTGGTGCCTTGTGACAGGACCAGAGGCAATGGGCACAAACTGAAATACAGGAGATTCCCTGTGAATATCAGGAAACACTTTTTCAGTGTGAGGGTGACTGAGCACTGGCACAGGTTGCCCAGGGAGGCTGTAGATTCTCCCTCTTTGGAGATATTCAAAAACCATCTGGACACCATCCTGGGCAACTGGGTCTACAGCGCCTCGCTTGAGCCTAGGTTTGTGTCAGATGACCTCCAGAGGTCCCTTCCAACCTCAACCATTCTGTGATTAGAAGTAGAATCAAGATGCAGTAACAAAAAATGTTACAGTTAGATATGATTGAAAGTTTCTTATCTTTAGTCACATAGCAATAATTTCAGAAGTGCAACAGTGCTGTTTTCCATCATCTTGATAGGAAAAGCACATTTATATTCACTAATTTTTTTTTCAGACTTCATACTTATGCTTACTAGGAAATTTAGACATCGGCAAATATCTGTCCAAGCACCTGCAAGTAGCTGGAAGGTTTAATTAAATGTAAATCAGAACCACCCTTCAAAATTCAAAAGCGTGGAATCCTCAGTCCTTCCCATTCAGCTGTTCCCTAAGGGCACAGATGAGTAGATTAATAATGTGATCAGTCATCTGAAAATCCAGACTTGGGCAAAACAGTGAACTGAATGAATTCTAACATCTTCACCACAGTGTAGTGAAAGGGGAAGGAATGAACAAAATCTCTCAGATTTAAATATAGCACTGGCTGTTTGTACTGTCCACTGTGATGGGTGAGAGATCCCAGATGTTCCCATTCATGGCTAGCCAGATATTTTGCCAACAGCTGCACCATTTCCTTTGTCTGGCATGTTTCATTCATTCTCCCCAAATTAGAGATACAAGTAAAATTTAGACTGTGAATCTGTAACTGTTTAAGAACTTCTTTACACTAGAGGAATTAAACTTGCAGCAATTTTGAAGTGCGCGTGCAAGTGTTCATATTAGGCATCCAATAAAGATACAGTGGATGAGGTAGGTAGAGTGCCCAGTTGTATGAGACATCTCCACTACACAAAGATTTTCTCTGAGCTGGAAAACAAGAATGAATTACACTGAAGGAAGAGGAAAAATTGCAGATTTCTGAAGTAGAGTAAAAAGGAAGCTATATTGATTTTCAATATTTCTGCAAACCTCCTAAGAGGAGGTTGGTAAAATTGCAGACTTCATGCAGTTCATCTACCTACAGTTAGCAT
This sequence comes from Pelecanus crispus, assembly GCF_030463565.1. Lineage (NCBI taxonomy): Eukaryota > Metazoa > Chordata > Aves > Pelecaniformes > Pelecanidae > Pelecanus > Pelecanus crispus. Next base: position 61,965,728 of record NC_134646.1, on the reverse strand, counting down.
TAATTACAATAAATGACAATAAATTACCTCTACTCCTAATAATGACATCCTGGAAACAGCCATGGGCTCTTTAACAGTTCTCCTTGCAGAACAATAAATACAGATTTGAACAGTACTTTTTCCAGTAATCTGAATTTACTAATGCAATTATATGCAAAACCAAGAAAAGGAACCAGAAGGATCTGGATCTTCCCTTGGGTTTCATTTTCTCAACTGGCAAAACATAGATAAGGCAAAAGGGAACAGTGAAATACAAACAGTTTTGCTTATATCGTTATGTCTGATGGCAATGGCTGTCAGATCAGATACGATAGCCTTCAGCCTGAACCTCTAGAGGAGGGGAAAAAAAAAAAAAATGTTTTTTATAGAAGCCGCAACAGTAAAGACAAATAAGTATACTGATTTGCCTTACACAAATCTTGGTCACAAGGAACTATCCTTCCTGGGTTGAACCAAAGCAAAAGGTTAGTCCTCTCAAGCCTCGGAGAACTAGATTAAGAGGGATTTTGCACCTCAGCTGGTAGTCTCCTGAAGGAAAACAAGGACACCACTGTCCAAGACCTGCCAGTGAGAACTGCCATGCCAGCAAGGCTGAAATAACTGCTGCCAACAGCCAACGTTCCCAACTAAGAGACAGAGAAAGCAGAGCAACACAAAACATACATGCATGTAAAGGAAGACTAACCAAGTTGAATATGAGCCAGCAATGTGCCCTTGTGGCAGGAAAAGCTAACGGTATCCTGGGCTGCATCAAAAGCAGCGTGGCCAGCGGGTCAAGGGAGGTGATTCTGCCCCTCTACTCTGCTCTGGTGAGGCCACACCTGGAGTGTTATGTCCAATGCTAGGTTCCTCAGTACAAAAGAGACATGGACATACTGGAGACATTCTTGTGAAGGGCCATAAAAATGATGAAGGGACTGGAAGATCTCTCATATGAGGAAAGACTGACAGAGCTGCACTGTTTATCCTAGAGAAGGCTCAGGGGGCGTCTTGTTAGCATATAGATATACCTGAAGGGAGGATATATAAAGGACAGAGCCAGGCTCTTTTCAGTGGTGCCTTGTGACAGGACCAGAGGCAATGGGCACAAACTGAAATACAGGAGATTCCCTGTGAACATCAGGAAACACTTTTTCAGTGTGAGGGTGACTGAGCACTGGCACAGGTTGCCCAGGGAGGTTGTGGAGTTTCCCTCCTTGGAGATATTCAAAAGCCGTCTGGACACCATCCTGGGCAACTGGGTCTAGGTGGCCCTGCTTGAGCAGGGGCATCAGACAAGACAACCTCCAGAGGTCCCTTCCAACCTCAACCATTCCATGACTGTGATTCTGTAACACTCTTGCAGTGTAAGTGTAAGAAAGACTAACATATTTTGCTTCAAAAACACTGATTTTGTTCAGATTCACAGCAGGAAACAGTGCAAAACCCAACCAGCCAACAGACCTATCACAGCTGGGAAAGGGAGGACTGCCACACATCTCCAGCCACAAGGTGTTACACCAGGCAGTATCATCCAAAGAGAAATGAAGACAGTAAGGCCTGTTTTCGAAGAAATCCACTCAAAAAGGACAAAAAGTAATCCAGGGTACAGTTTACACACTAAGACCCAGAGGCACTAATGACCCAGTACATTTAGATTAGAAGGTTAAATTTAATACTCACTTCTCATTCAGATATACCTGAATTAGGCAGCTAGATACTGGCAGTAGAAAGAATAAAGCATGCCAAATAGCTGCGCTTTTAACTACTGTATGTTCTAGGAAATAACAGTCTTATTCCTAGGAGAAGAACATCCAGAATTATTTAGTTTAAACCTTGTCTTCAGAGTATATACAGTACATTTTGCCTTTGGGGCTTGGGTTTTGTTGTGGGGTTTGGGGTTTTGGGGTTTTTTTGGGGGGGGCGGAGTGTCCATTGTTAAAGTATGTATATTGCGTGCTTGAAAAAATAAACTGCAGAACTGACTAGAATTTTCAAAATAACTACTGTCATTTGCACAAATGTATTTTTTACAATAGTATTTTTTCCTTAAGCATTTTTAAAAAAATCTCCCTAATTATATATGTATCTAAAAAGCTAGTCCATCAAGAAGCACTTCAAGTTTCTTTGTTTGATCACAAAGCTTTCCTTCTCTTTCTAATTGTCTAATTACTCAAGTGGTCACAATTGCAACTGAAAGCCTCACATAGAAATTTAGGGGTTTTTAAAATGAAACAGAAAAAAATTTTTAAAATCCATTATTGAAATAGACTTCACCAATTGTAATGAAAGTGAAATGGAAATTATTTCAGTAACATGAAATTTTTAAACTTCTCTAATATAGTCTACTAATAACTTCTACCAGTTTAGCATCCTAATTTTACCTCCCAAGATTGTGAGGTCCTTAGAAACTCCTATTGCTCTCTTCCACCTGCACCATGAGCACTAATGATAGTTTCACAGCATTTATTAATGCCCCATTTCCCAAACACCTGGAGGCAGAAATAAATTCTGGAGGATGTAGGACCTTTCACATTTAGATCCCTTCTTAACTGGTTTTAAATTAAAATTATTATCTTCTAACAGTCTGATGGACCAAGTGCATTTCTTTAGGTGCTCATCACCAAACCTACCTTCACATTATTGGATTCTAATTGGAGATCTCTGCAAGGAGATCATGGAAATTTGATCAGCATCTTCCCAGACCAGTTCACATAGGAAAATCGATACTGTTACATAGGCTGTGCCTGCTCAGGATGCAAGTAATATTTAGCCCTTAGGACTGTCAATCTGAATCCATAACAGGACAGCAGGAAACTCTGTGCTTTCTGTACAACTGGTCAACATTTCAAATCACACTAAGTTAATTTGCAAAGGAAGTGAGTCTATTTCCTTAACACCTTTCATGGGCACTGCATAAATTGTACATGCTATGAAAGCATACTTCTGAAACCATAAGCACAAACATTTTCAGGAAGACACTGCCTAGAGAAAGCAGCACTCCGGGCCCTGCACACAGTACCCAGAAAGAGAAATTAAACAAGCAAGGAAACACTTGCAATTTCACTTGTTCCTAGAATCACATCTGATACCACCTTGGGAGACAGAGCTTTTGTTTGATATCCACCTGTTTGACCTGTCAGAATAAAAACACAGCAGCTGTAGCAAATGTGAGTCAAAGAGAAAGTATCACTGACAGGGACATCTTTGTCAGGAAGGACAACCTTCCTGCTAACAGAGTTACACTAATTACCTGCAAATTCAGAACTATTGAATATCAACCTCAAGCTGTTTAAAAACAAAACCTGGTATCTTAAGAATAAAATTTTATGGTACTTTCTACCAGTAAATCTGGCTTCAAAGCAAAAACGTCACCAGCTCTGCTTGAACTCACTTTAACTCCAGCCAAACTTTTACATTCACCTGCAGTACAGCTGATGCATCACAAGAAGAAACATTCTACTAAAAATTAACAAGCTCACCTGACTTGCAATGTATCATATATTTATCTGAAAAATATCTTTTTACCTCCAAGGAGGTGCGAAAATAGCTTAATCTAGAAAAGTTTTGTGCACTTGAGAAACCAGAGTAAACTTAATACTGTTGAAACCAGCACTAAAACAAGGTCCTGTACCTACAATTTAGAAAGATAATTACAACGTGAATGAGTAATGGCCTGTCACAAATCTTGTTTCCTTGACTAAAAAGCAGTGGATATTTGCATACTCAAGATAAGGGAATCGCATACCATCTCCATTTCAGCTCTAGTACTTCAGCCCTGGTCTGAAGTCAAAACTGAGCAGGCAGTTCTGAACTCATACTCCACCGCAAGACTCAATGTTTTCCAAGGAAGAACTCTAGCTGCCTGTTATAGGCAACACGTAGCTTAAGCTATGAATGCAAACACAGGGGCAGATAATTGAGGGGGCGTGTAAGGTTGGGCTGAACATCCAAAACACAACTTCTAAACTCTCAAGCAAATGCCTATTTGCTAGTTGCAACCAGTATGGGCTGATTGCATATTTTGATAACATCTAAACAAAAGCAGCACATGATGAATTCTCCAATTCATAAAAAAAGAAATGAGACATAACCACAGATTAGAAAGCTGATCACACATTGCGCTTCTGCATACAGATTGTTTAGATAGGGAAAACCAGGGACCTGAGGCTCTGTAAAGAAGAGCTGATGCGGAAAGGAAGGGTTCCCAAAAAAGGATTGTCTAGAAAACAAAAAGAGCTAGGAGAAACAAAGAAAACAATCCATGCTGGGAAAAAAAACAGGAGATGAAGGATGCATGGAGACAAATGGCAGGGGTGCCCATGGACCTTGGTCAGTAACGCTGGAGACTGTAACTGCACAAGCGTGAGCAGCCACCCAGCAGAAACCACAATAACTTTCTGCCCAACCTCCCTGGACCAGCAGTGATCTCTTTGCCAGGAAGGGGAGACGGAGGGAATATAATACTGTGTGCAAGCGAGTGAGCTCATGTGAGAGATTTACCCTGCCTGACTAGCTCTCATCTCATCCGCTCTTAGATAAACACCAGTATCTAGATCCACTGTAAGTTTACCCTGCCTAACCCACTGCAAGCCATTGTCCAGCCCAGCTCCAGATCTTACACGTTTTTCCCCTCTCAACCCCAGCCCTTGCCTGAGCAATAATTCCGGGTCCCCACTATTCACAGCCAGAGGAGAATTCCAGCACCGGCTCTCAGTTCATGTAGGAAACTGCTTTCCAGCTCCCCTACAAATGCTGCTCTGGGTTTCCTTTATCACAATTAGGCTGGACAAAGAAACTGAACCCTTCCCAACCCAAAAAATTCCTCAGGGATGGATTCTTTCTGCTTGCTCCAGCAGTCCATTTCCAATTTCAACCGCACTCATAGCTCTGGGCTTACTCTCTCAACCTTAACCAGAGGCTTAGTCATGGACGAGCCACTCCACAGTATCCCAGAACTGAGTCTGTAGCAGTTCTGACTTAAGCCGGTGGTGTTTTCAGCGCAAAATTTTGCATGCATACACAAGAAATTTAAGCAAACATTACTAAACAAGAACAATATTCATCATTCATTATTAAGATAATACTAACAGGACAAGACTATTTAGTTGTTATACATGGAAAACCAGAAAATTGTCCGTTACACTGCAGAGAGCTCTGTAATTTTCTTCCATGCACCCTTTTTCACATTCAAGCCAAGCTGTTATATACCTGTCACCGTGAGCTTGGAGGTAGCCAGCAAAATCCTCACTACTGTAATGGCACATCAGCACATGAGAACTCTAACACAATTAGTAGTAACTGCATTCATATACACGCATCTGTATGTACATACATGGAGCTTTGTTTCAGGTTTTACCAAGTTACACATTATCGCTTGTTACGTATTGCCTCTATTACATCACCTCTTGTTGCAAGTTATTTCCACAGCGTCATGCCAATATTAAGACAAAAAAAGAACTTCAGTGAAGTTTCAAAAGCTCTGTTGGTGGTGGATAGGCTTCCTCACCAAAATAAGAGCCACCCCAGTAATTTATTTTCAGACTTGTACAAAAGGTGTAAGTATATATATACATATGTAAAAGAAAGTCTTGTGTTATACTGGAAAGGAACTGAGTACTTTTAAGAACAGTACATTTTTATAGATGAGGAATTAGCATGCCAATGAGACTAAAAATTCTCAAGATGACTGCAGCTGGTAATAAGAGTGGAAGAAATTACTGAGATCTAATCCCTATTGATTTAATTTGCTATTTCTTCTTTTCATTTCCTATTGTTCCTTTGTGTGAGAGCCACTTTTCTTTCCTGCCTAATGTAAAAGCAAAATGCTCTGGTGACCTCATAAGCCTCACATTTTCCAGCGTAAATTAATCTTTCTGAAGAAAAAAATATATAAATCTTACCATTTGTTTTTATATGTTTTTTGTAAACTGAATAAGGACATTTTTTTCTTCTTAACACCTTTTTTAAAGCATTGTACAGATACTTCCATTCTCAGTTGTTTCTGCAGTGATGTAGAAGGTTATAGCTTACATGTAGGTAATATCTTTTCTAATTCTACTCCCAATAAATTGCAGGTGTTCTGCAATAAAAGGGTAAAGAAATGTTTGCAAAAGTCAAAATTCAGGTGTCAGTAGCACTATTCTTTTCATGTTGCAGCAAAAGAAGATACTTCTCTAATAGGGAACAAATTCCTGACATAATTTGTAAATTCATTGGTTTCGTAAAGATACGCTACAAGAGTTTCTATGGCCACAAGTCTGAAGTGCAATTTGCAGCAATAAGAATTAACATGTGCTAAAAAAGAAGTGAGTATATTATTAATATTATATATTATTTTAATACTTTTTTCCATCCAAAAAATTAAGTAATAAGAAAAATTTTAACTGTAAATGTTAATAAGTTTAAAGAAGTTCTGTTACTGAAATGCACACTGTCAGGATAGCTGGTACATTTCCACATGCAATTTTTCCTCCTTTGTAACATTGGTTTAATCCAGATCAAATGTATTTAATGGATGATTAATATATGTGCATTGCTAAAATTAAGACATCTACATATTAGGCTACAGAATGGATATTTTGAATTTTAAAAAATCCAGTTATTCAGATGAATATCAGCATGACATCCTAGAAACCATGATAAAATGATCCAGACATCTGTTTACTTTTTAGAACAGACTCTCCCACTTTCGTATGGCCTTTTTTTTCACCAGCTTGCTTTTCCTCTTTTAGAAGAGCCTCTCCAGCAAAGATCAGGACTTAGATCACATATCACAGAATAATTAATATGTATTCAGAATAGTGAGTATATATTTACCACCTAATGTTATTTTCCATTTTATTTTCAGTAATTCTTCATTCCAGTTGTAGACAAAGCAAACATCATAGAGGACTTAGGAAGAAATATAACCATACTTTAAGAGCACCTGTTAGTGTCTTTGAATAAAATGCTTTTCTAAAACAGAGTTCAAAGAGATGGAACAGGCTATCATTTTAGCAAGAAATAACTAATATTTTCAGAGAAAAAGGTTTACATTATGAAAACCTTCTCTCAGTAATTCAAATGAAAATGCATGATGAGATGACAGCTTGGAAATTTTTAAGGCTTAAAGGTATAATCCCAAGGAGACTTGGCTATAACTTCAAGTCACTTTTACCAGTTTGCACAACCAGTATTTCCTATCCATTTCAAAAAGCATTTTAGCAAAAAAAATGCAGTTAATTAAAAATTTTCCATCAGGTACTATATCTGTTTTTCATACTCACTAAAACTTAAAATAAATTGTAGTACACAGAACATACTCAAGCAATCATTCCTCACCACCTCTGAAAACTGATTTAATCTGCTGCCAAAGCATTGCACATTTCACTTATTTCATTCAACAGTGAAAAACAATTTTCAGTACGTTGCACTGCTTTCTGCGTCTCCACAAATGAGCTATTTCATGGAAGAGAACTAGGAAAAATAACTAAAGTACAAATAAAGCACTATTATTCCATTCATTCTCATGGTTATAGCCTGTAACTGTAAATAAAGGCCTTTGTCCCAAAAGCACAATGAAGCAGGTGTGCTAAAGGTTATTGCAGACTAAAGGCTAAAATTTTTTACTGTTTTAAATGAACATCACTTCACTGAAGGCAGAGCCATGCCAGTTTCCAGCATTTGAAAATACAATCAATATATTTGGGATTTTAAATTACTCTGTTAAGGTCTGTGCTTATAAAACAGGGAATCTGCAAGGCAGATAGCTTTTGCTACTTCCTGAATGACAAAGAGTAGCCACTGTAAAACTTTGTAGAGCATAACTTTTAGTTGAAATATCAATTTACAATCTTCCTTCTCTGTGTTATTTATATCAAAGATGGCCTGCTAAAATTTGGAATTACTTTTGGGTTTACTCATATTATATTAATGCCTACAGTCCTGACTACTACATCAGGTTGTTATTTCCAACTAATGAGTTGCTGGTTAGTAACAAAGAACTTCACCCCAGCTACTGGATTGACTGCATTGGCAGAAAAGGGAAGAGTAACTGATATCATATGTCATCTACCTTGACTTCCGTAAGGCCTTTGATACCCTCCCACACAACATCCTTGTCTTTAAATTGGAGATCTGTCAGTTTGATAGATGGGCTGTTTGGTGGATAAGGAATTGGCCGGATGGCCACATCCAAAGAATTGCAGTTATCGGCTCAATGTCCAAATGGAGATCCGTAACAAGCAGTGTCCCTGAGGACACTATCTTCATCAGTGACATTGTGGGACTGAGCATGTCCTCAGCAAGTTTGCAGATGACACCAAGCTGAGGGGTGCAGCTGATACGCTGGAGGGAAGGGATGCCATTCAGGAGGAACCTTGACAGGCTTGACAAGTGGGCCAGTGTGAACCTCATGAAGTTCAACAGGACCAAGTGCAAGGTCCTGCACCTGGATCAGAGTAATCCTCAGCATCAGTATAGACGGGGTGATGCATGGACTGGGAACAGCCCTGTGGAGAAGGGCTTGGGGATATCGGTAGATGAAAATCAGGTAAGAGCCAGCAATGTGCGCTTGTAGCCCAGAAAGCCAATTGTGTCCTGGGCTGCATAACAAGAAGCATGGCCAGCATGTTGAAGGAGGTGATTCTGCCCCTCTACTGCACTCTCATGAGATCCCACCTGGAGTACTGCATCCAGCTCTGGGGGCTACCAGCACAAAGATGGACGTGGAACTGTTGGAGCAGGTCCAGAGGAGGGCCACAAAAATAGTCAGAGGGCTGGAACACCTCTTCTATAAAATGGCTGAGAGTGGGGCTTGTTCAGCCTGGAGAAGAGAAGGCTTTGGAAAGACCTTATTGCAGTCTTTCAATAATTAAGAGAGGCTTATAGGAAAGTTGGAGAGAGACTTTTTACAAGTGCCTGTAGCGATAAGACAAGAGGTTTTAAACTAAGAAAGGGTAGATTTAGATTGGACATAAGGAAGAAATTTTTTACTATGAGGGTGGTGAGACACTGGAACAGGTTGCCCAGCAAAGTTGTAGATTCCCTATCTTTGGAAGATATTTGAGGTCAGGCTGGACAGGGCTTGCCTGTCCATGGCAGCAGGGTTGGACTAGATGATCTTTGAAGGTCCCTTCCAACCAAACCATCTTACGATTCTATTCAGTTAAAGGAAGAAGTCAAACACTTTATACTACTTCATATACTTTATACTTCTCCTTTTTTATTAACTTAATCAATTCTTAATGCTTCTTCACACAACTCTTCACATTCCCTTCTGCATTGAATATGCCTCTCCGTGTGCAAGTGTATTTTTTTATATATATATATATATATATAAACGTTCCCATGTGGTCTGCAAACAAACCTTAATTCTGTTCATCAGCTTTGACATTTATGTTTATTTTTATTCACAATGTTTCCCTGATTATAGGTCATTGCATGGCACCACAGCCCACTCAGCACCTCCAGCAGCGTCTCACAACAGCTGCTCTGCTGTGCCCAAGAGAGCTGGTGTTCCGGACAGGAAAAACTTGTGCCTTTCCAAGTTTTTCCTTCATTCCAGGATATCCTTTTTAAGATATGTAGATCAATTAAGTATCTGCTACTGCCGAGTGCTTGATTTTCTGCCCAGACATTCATGATTCAACGTTTCATTAAAAATATGTAGGTCTAAGGATATTTAAGTACTATTTGGAACTATTTTCTGCACAAGGAAAAAGTTGGGACCCCTTACTCTATAATACAGGTCCCAATCTGAACTTTCAGGGGTGCCAACCAGAACTTTTATCCTACAGAATAAAATAATGAACATTCAGTTGAATAAAAGTTGTATGCAAAATGTTGGGGGAAAAAAGTTAAAACTAGGGCCACTTGTCACAGGTATCACCCTGAAAGTGGCATTCAAGATTATAATATTTGGACAGTGGCTGAAGAAGGGACAAAACATATGTGTACACACACAGTGTTTTGGCATGAATCAGTAGCTATCTAGCAGTGTTAAGTAGAACTGACTGACAGCTTCCAGTTTTTAACTACATATTCTTGTAACAGGGTCAAGTCTCAAAGAGAAGAAAGTAAAGTACGCAGGACCTATAATAAAAAGTCATGTCTCCTGTTCCTAGCTGTCCTACAGCACCCAGGTCTTGTCTCCCACAATTGGTTTAATACTCAGATTTCTCATTGTCTTTTCACAACACAGTGATAGTGGATTATTAAAAGAGTAGGAAACTTGTGTTTAACTTCCCAAGTCTTTGCTTTTCACACATTAGCCCTCTATAATCCACAGTGGTGATTATATAAATAAACCGTTGATTACGGCAAGCAGTAATCATGAAAAAAAAACAAACAAAAAAATCAGGCATAAGAGAAAGGACTTCCATCAAGCAGATAGAAGGAGGATAGTCTCCCCCCTGTCTGATGCTAGACATTTACAATAGGTACTTCAAAACTCCATGAAAATTTGTCTGTTTCTATTGTTTGGAAAAAAAAAAAAAAACCACCAACAAAACAACCCTGTTTTAACTGTCTTCTAAGCAGCGCACCAAAACCATGGAAACAAGCACAAAAAGAAAGTACCAAAAAAATTAAGATGCACAAGAAATATTGCAACTAGTTAGTTTATTCTGATCATAGCACAGGCAAACTTCAGAAGCCGTTTTGTGTGTTGGTCACCTCGGAGCCAATACAGGTTCTGTGCAGAAATGCAAACTGTGCTATTATGAAATATTAATTCAGACTGGATAACTGACAAATTTTTTTTCCTAACCTTCAGGTCAGTGATTTAAAGCCTTCCCACCTTGCTAGGGGACAGAAGTTGTTTTAAATTACCATCTGTTGAGTGGCTTTTCTGAAGCACAGTAGTGATCTCCATTGAATGCAAAGCTGATGTGTCTGTACCACAGCACTCAGATGCCATTTGACAAAGCATCTTGTTGCCAGACTCAGGCAGAACAGATATTTTAGATTTCTCTTTTCCATCAGTAACTCTTACAAATAAGACAGGATATATATGAATGAAGTATGTGAACAAAGCTATTACCGAGGATGTCCAATTTTCATTGGTTTCATAGGAATATAAGCACAAAGCACAGATTCATCACTGTTAGCCATGCAGCGTCCAAGAATTCAACAGCCATGGGGATTGTTACGGTCATCATTCATACATTTACGCAGTACACACTAGCAGGCCTTTCCTGGCCCTCATCTGATTTCAAGTGTCCTTGTGGTACAGGACTATCAGGGTAGCACCAAATCTTTGCACTGCCTTGCAAACTTTTTTGTCAATCTCTAAGTTCACTTTAAAAACTCCATATACACAAAAGTCCAAATTAAATCATCTAATAAGATTTAATGGTTTCCTAACACTATTTTAAAATGTTTCTTTAATAGAATACTACAGTACATAATCTTATAACAGGGACCTCTTAAGGTTTGCTAAAAGCCTTCAGTAGGCTGCTTGTTTTCCCAGAAAATGGAGATAGATATGTTTTCCAAGTTTATTTGGCTGCCTTCAGTGTCTTTCCATTTAAACTATATTTTAAATTGCATCAGCTTTATGTCTAGGAAGGGAATGAGATAAACATACAGCTTTTTGTATTCAAATTAAATGGCAGAAATGTCTGACTCAAGAAAACCATTAGAAAGGTTGGCTGTTCTTAACTTTGAAGATCTTTAAAAACAAAACAGAAAGGGAAAAAGAGTATGTAAAACCTGAATTGTGAAACACAGATAATTAGGAAACAAAAAAAAGGACACGGAGTTATCTAAATTAAGAATTGCCTCAGTTGCAGTGTGTTCAGGTTCTTCCACCTCCACCTGTGATTTTTCTTCCAGGAAACCTTCAGTTTTTACTGATATTGAAGCTAGAACTTCTGGGCAAGTCAGAGCCAGATTGTTTTAAACAAGTACTGTGTAACCATGATATCATGCAGAGCTGTGTTAAATAGCATTTTGATATCATCCTCTATTCAGGGCTTTAGATGTACTTCTGAGCTGCTTGAAAGTTTGAGACCGAGGCAAATCATTCAGCTGATATTTCTGATACAAAACCCTCTCCTGAGAGACAGCATCCTTCAAGTGCAGAAAAGGAAGGTTCAGATATCAATGGTACTCATTTTCTTGCCCCTAGCTTGAGCTGATCCCCTTAGAAAGAAGAATCCACAGTTAAATACCAGCAAGTCTGAAGTAGGGCCACTGACAGCCTGTACATATCCCCATGTTCCTGGTCACACGCACCACAAGAAGCCAAGACAGCGCAGTTCTGGTGCGGATGCCGTAGGAAGAACTAGACCTCTAAATAGGACCTCTGTGCAACACCAGTGGATCAAAGGTGTCTATATACCTCTCCATGGAAAGAAAGTACTAACCTTCCAAAAAATGAAGTCAAAAGAGAATTTTCCGTTACTGTAGAGAAATATGAACCCATGAGGTCCCCAGGCCTGAAGTTACCTACAAATTTTATAATACACCAAAATACATTTTTCAGGTCTTCAGTGTTTCAAAAGCTATAGCAGTTTAGCTTTGAATGATTCTAATTAAACTGCATTTAAAGCACAGTATTTATCTTAACACAACACGAGAGACATTCATCTCTCCCGTATGTGAGAATGAGGGATTCACAATACCACTTACAACATAAGGCAAGGAAAGAACAGCCTGATCCGAGATATTAAAAGAGTGAGGTAGGTGACAATGGCTGCTGGGCAGCAAAATGTTTGAGATTCAGCTTTTGTTATATCTCCGTCCTAAGAGCTTGCAAGTCTGCTGTTTCTCACCTATTGTGTTCTCATTTGATAGTCTCCCATCTGCTTTACTCCTCAGATTTTTGATGCTCTCATACCTATTAGTTCACCTGCTCTCTCCTTTGCCAGCTAGCACATATTTGAATGAGTGATAGCGAGCTAAAGCTTAGTATGGACAAAATAGACGTCTTGTTCATCTCACATCAGCTCCTTTGCATTTTTTCATTCCTTTTGTCAAACCCTATATTTTCCCCATTATTCACTCTTGTAGCACAAGAAAACATTGCACTTTTGCTCATATCTCATTCACTGAGCTTTCACCAGCATAATGGGTATTAACACTTTTCTTTGTCCAATGGCTTTTAGCACTCCTCCATACTCTGAATAGTATAACTTCATCTCAGTACTCATAACATTGCTTTCTGGTAACTCTAATAACATCTGTTCAATCGCTCTCTCTTCAAATAATGTTCTTCCTTCAAACCTCTGCAGTACTTTCCTCCACATTACCATACAAGATCAGGTCTGGTCTTAAAGGCTTACCATCCTAAATTCTTTCTTGGACCTTGCCTCCTGTCACAACAATTTAGTCAGAAATGCCTATTTGTCTCCTTCTCCTGCTACTTTTTCACACTTCCTTCATGCTGCCCACTCTGCAAAGATAAAGCCTTCTCACTCCAATATGCCATCCCCCTCCCACACACAAGCATTCTCATTCAAATTCCTCCCAAGACCTATTTTTGGGGAATCTTAAATAAAAGTCACATTTCTTCAACCCCAATATTTAGCTGAGAGGGTGCGGAAGATATGAAGGGAAAATTTAGCTACAAATATGCTCATATTTCCATTCTGCCAGAGTTCCTCCCTATAGTCAGCTTCTCATGGAATCACTGCTCCATCCTCATGCCCTCTGCAAATGATGCAATTCTCACCTCTTCTGTGCAGTCACTACTTTGCCAATACATAAATCTCCCTAAAAGACATACTTCTGTCATGCTGCTTATTCTGTCTCAAAACCGATTTGGGAATTAAATTGTTATAGAGCTCACTCCCACCACTGTTACCAAAAGTTCTCAAAACCAGAGACAATTCCCCACTTCTGTTGGGATCAGGGAGATACACAGTGTATTTCAAGTCAATCATGCCTAGATTTTTCCCTCCATTGTTGCACCGTATAGTTACTAAACTTTTCTTTCTGAGCCAAACATCTATTACATAATCAAGTAATAATACAAGACAAATTAAATGAGATTCCCAGCTGCAGAGGTAGATGCTTTTTAAAATCAGACCCATGAATGTTCCAAAAATATTAACAAGCAAATAGTCCTGCAAATAAAAGGTATGCAGGAGGTTTAGATTACGTAACTGTATGTTAATTTTATATAGGAATAAGATATTTTAGTAAACGATGAGCTGATCAATGAGAAGTAAGATACTCTACTGGACTACAATGTATAGACTATTATGTTTTTTCAGTCTTCTAATGCAAAAGCTGCTTACGTCTACTAAGAGCAAAGTGAAAGAAGTCCTCTCTCATTTGCATTTTAAATGCACGCAGCCTACTCCCACAACCAACACCAAGAGCAAACCTGATATAGCAATTCAGAACAGATTTCCTTGCTGCGGCAAAACCAGCGCCTGCTGTCACTGCAGCCCTTCAGAGAAGCAAGTCTGAAGTGTTACTCAAGTGACAACTTGGAACTCATTTTAAAATAGGAAGTCTTATTCTATATTACAACCAAAGTCCAGTAGCTAAGTGAAGTCCACTGTTTCCTGGAAGATCTCTCTATCACTTCTCTATTAATTTATTAAAACTAATTAGAAACTACTTTCCAGTTTAACCTCAGCAAGAATAATTAGTGTGAATTACCTCAGTCCTCCCACAGGCTCTCTACAGAGGTACAGGAGAGGCTACTCCATGAGCACACACTACTTCCTGGATGGACAGCCCATTGGAATTGAATACAGACCAAAGAGATACAGACCAAAGAGTGTGTTCCAAAGGAAGGATTTCACAAATTTTTTAATCACATGCTGACTTTAAAAAAAAAAAAAGTTATTTTGTCTATATTTCTGTTTGATCCCAAATAAAAATAAATGTTATTAGTTCAGTACTCCTGGTTTTTAACTCTGGATTTGTTCTCATGTATCATAAAAATTTTGCAATGAAAACAAGTATAACAACTGGACTGAATATCAACAGCATTGCAGATCACTTTTCCTTACAGAAATAGCTTCTGAATGTTTTCCTTCACTTTTAAAACTGTCATTTGAATAGGGTCTCACACCACACCTAAAAATTTTGTTCATACTCAGCAATCATTAGTATGTCATAGCAGCTATGAAATTGATACTACCTGTAGGCAGAGTCAACAGAAAGAAAAGCATTTCAAGTTTCTGCAGCCATTGGACCACTTTTAAGAAGTCTTCATGAAGAACACATGGTTTCAATACACACATCTAACTTCATTTTCACAGAAAAACTCAGAAGTAACAGAGCTATTCTAAAAACTGATAGGAGATGGGATTCGGCTTCATTTCATGGCTATATAGTCCATTTAGGTACATCCAAGCATTTGAGTAAGACATACCATTTCTTATGGAGATATACAAAGCACATTTTCCAGGACGATTTTTTATCATCAGAATGGAAGTGTCTGCCATGTGTAAGCTACCCACCTCATAACCCCCTCAGTATAGTGCGGTGAAGCTAAAAGAGGTTTACAAAAAAGAGATGCCAGGAAAACTGTCAGAATGATTAATTTACCTATTGACCCTCTTCCTGACCAGGTCTCAGATACCTCTGAAAGTCATGGAAAACAGCCATAATCCTAATGAGATTTTCTAGTAAAATAAATTATCTGCAGAGGGAGACAGTACAGCTCCACAACTGGGATCACCATACTGGTATAAATAAGAGAACAGGAACCTCAGCAATTCATTAAAAAAATTGCACATTCCTGCTCACATCAATTTACAGTGAACAGGCATTTATTATGCCTTTTTTAATTAAACAAGTGCAAGCAGCTGGTTGCTATTTATTTTAAAGACTCAGCATGAAGTTTTCTGTGAGGTGACTGGCTCTTAACGGGACCTGAAAGCAGCAGGCAGTAGAATCTAAATGACCTGATCTTCCTCCTCCTCCCAGCATGCAGTGATATTAAATGAAAAAAAACATTGAAATTTTGAATTTACAGCATTAGAACAACAAATCTGTTACTGTGATCAAAGCCAGACAACTTACACCCAAACAAGAGCGGTTCTACAGCTCCTCAGGTTCTTTGCTTTCAGTGCTGTTGGGGAAGAGAGCAAGAAGCTACAGCCACTTTTCCACCATTATTCCTTGGAGCTTATGGTTATATGCAGGGTGGCAGGTTTGGACAGAGAAAGCAGCATTAACTGTGTAGAATGTTGATTATCAGTGTCTTCTGGCAGGGGCTAGGATTTCTGACCTTTTACCATGGGCTAAGAAATTATTGTATGCTGCCTGAGCCACATGACATGATTTGATTGCCCTTGGCCATGGTGTGGGGAGCTAAGAGCATACCCATGAACTGTTACTGGACACCTCTCCAGCCAAGGTAATTTGATCTTGAGGTGAGTTCATTAATAAAGATGCACCAAGCTTCCAGAGGAGCTGACACCTGAAATATGATTTTATTAATAAATTTGAGCATTTTGTTTATTCTTCTCTACAATGCTTTAGGCCATTGGCTATGCACACACTGGAAGACAGCACTCAGCAATGACATGCCACAGTAACGTTGCTGATGTTACAGCTTGCATGTTTATACAAAGGCATTGTATAACATTGCTCTTGGCAACAGAGACAGCAAAATCTGTATCACGTGCCTACAGTCACATCCTGTAACCATTGGAATATGAGGAAAAGCAAAAAACAAGTTGTCAGACAACTACTGCCACAGCTCACATCACACAAACAGATGCTGCCTGATGTCACAGCAAATCTATTGTATCAGAAGGATTATCCCTACAGTGTAAACTCAAATAGCTTAGATCTGTTAGAGCAATGTATCAGGCTCAAATTCAAAAGGAAAATGTGTCTTCCCTTCAGCTTTGTTATGTGTAAATGAGTTAACCAAGACTTCATAAACCTTTTTCCCATTGCAGCAAGAGCACCTGGCACCAACATTACCAACACAGCTTCTCTATTACCTCATGCATCACTCTGTAAAAGGTTTGCAGAGCACTAATGATACAGTTTTTCCTACTGGGGAACTCCTGTTCTCAGCTCCAATTTCACAACTATCCCCATGCTAGCAATTCACTTTTTGTTGCATGAGTTTGGTAAAGAGTGTATGGAAGACTTGCTCCCCAGCTGATGTAAACCCATGGGAGGTTCATATCCTATGCAGGAGAGAAATTATGAGCTGCAGAAGTATACACTGATCTCCTGAACTAATGTATTTCTATACATGTCTTTATGAAGTTTGCAACCTCAAGGAATGCATCTGCATCTTTCTCCCTGTCTCCCCCCATATTCTGTATTCAGTACTTGGTCTCTTACTCTTTTCCATAGCATTTTTCACTTTCAACAATATTAGCATATTCCAACAATCTTAAAAAAAAACCTTATTTTCACAATCCAGTCATCTCGCTACAGAAACTGGAAAAAAGCAATACAATTACCAATATACTGATTATAGCATATGCCAGCATGACCTTTATGTCAGATGCTTTGCAGTATCCTTAATAATTGCTATTTATTTGTGGTCATAGCTGTGAATGTTCCAAGAATTAATTTTTATATTTTACTGTTCAACTCCTGCAAGCTACTCTTCCTTTTCAATCTGTGGTAGTTCCATCAGAAAATTTTAGGTTCAGAGGAAGCTATGCTTCTTTCTTTCATTTGCAGTACTTCCCCTTCCATTCCTCACCTTATTTTTATTCTCCATCTACAAGGTGTAGAGTTTATGGTTTTTCAGACACAAAAAGGGGTTTGTTTTCAGAATGCCAAACAGCCTTTATAGAATTCTCATACTATGTCTCAGCTGATGTTTCATACCAACGTCAGCATGAAGTCTCAAGTACATAGGGACAAGGGTGGAAAGAACCCAGCCATGTGCTAACACACAGTAACATCCAAGTGCTACCAGCCCAAGAGGTTCATAGTTTAGTGTTGTATGTTCCAGTGCTGATGCTAACAGCAGACTTATTCAAAAAGTTTTACCTAGAATAGGTTCATGTATTTTGGATGCTTATTTTAAATATGACATTGTTTAAAGACACAGGCTATTATAGCAAAAACTTTTCATGTCACTGTCTGAAATCAGAGAAATGCATGCAAGGCAAAACTGGTGATCCAGAGAACTCCTAAGGATATGTCAGCTCTCAACAACATTTTTGTTTGCACTTTACAGATTAATTATGAAAAAAGTCTCAGTTCAGAGAACAGACAGAGGAATCTGTCAGAAAAGTCAACACAAAGGGTTTTACACAACAGAACAAACGTGGTGTTCCTTATATTTGTTATAAAACAATGAACACATTTTCATAAGTTATAGTAAAAACAAGAAATATGAAAGAAAAATCATTTATTTGTAAACACAATAAATCTCAAAGTAAGATTACCTTAAGAAAATTGTGTAAGAGGAATACTGTACATTACTGAACATAACCCAATCAAACCTTTCAACTTACAATAACTATAGAATTGATCATAACATGAATCAATAATTCAAGAAAAAATAACAGCAAGAAGATTACAGGAGCTGAAGTCACAGAAGTCCTGAGGGCTCTAAGTTACGACAAAATTTGGCTTGACATACAGTATCTGTTCTGTGAGATGAGGTTATTCAAGGTGCAAACTGGAAGAGTATTGGAATAGAGCTCACTATTGAAATGAAGTACACATTCATTACACTTACAGCTTCATAATAGTTCAAACATCTTATACTTCCTTCTTTATCAGAGTCTAAGAAGAAACAGAACCTCGTATTTTCAAAGAAACCTAAAGCCCTATATTTCCTTGTTTTGAAAGTTACAGTCCATTTTCCAAGTGTTTGGAGCTGATCATAGGCAAAATCCCTACTTTGAGCTCCACTTCCAATGCAACACCTCAGTACTACAGCACATAGCAGATGAACCTCACTGCTGGTGAAAAATGGTTAAGTACATTGTAAAATTGAGATTGCTGGGGCCCTCACCAAACATTAAAAAAAAAATACTTGTACATTCTTCCACACATAAGACTTAGAGACTGTACTATCTTCTGTAAATATAAACATTTATTTAGTTCTGTCCAAGTTAAGTTAGTGGATACCAGACATTTTAATTTTCTTTTTTTTTTTCCCCTACCCGCAGATAAACATAACAGTAGAACCACCACACACCTTTAGTTGCAGAATCAGTTTGGTCACGCTCAAGTATGGCTGTTCCAAAACCTAAGATGCTGCTTGCCTTAGCTCTATCTTGTGTTATGCTGCTTCATAGAAGTTGATTTATTTATTTTTAAGATGCAATTAGATGACAGTTACCTAATAGTAAGATATAGAGAAGATGGATCCAGACTCTTCTGCAAAGTGCACAGCAACAGGGAAGTTACAACAAGAGAAATTCTGTTTAGGTATAGAAACTCCACCATGGCAGTGGTCAAGTATTGGGATAAGTTGCCCAGAGAGGCTGTGGAAACTCTATTCCTGGAAACACTCAGAATTCATCTGAACAAAACCCCAGATTGTGCAGGTGAGTTTTGAGCATCTCCAATCTCCTGTTTGAATGAGGTTCAAAGCAACCTCCACAGCTCCTTTCCAAGCTAAATTATTCTATGATTCTGTGACTGATAGGTAAGTCAAAGGACCATTTTGGCCCATAAAGAAATCAAATGACTGCAATTAAGTAAAGAACAGCTTGTCAAATTCTTCTTTTTAAGTTGGATACTCCTGAAAGTGTACAGCACCTTTTTCATAATCTTTCAAACAGCAGCACATGTGAGACATCACACTCTGAAATCAAACCATAGGGCTTGCTTTCTTTACAAGTTAGCTTTCATTTAATCTTTCATTATATTCTTATTGATGTCGATATATTTAAGTACTCTACAGCTTTCAAATAACAGAAGTTAAAAGTGCCTTGCAGATGGTGTTGGTTATTTTAACTCATGTTTGCTCTCCACAAGATAGATGCTGGTAATTCCTCAGCAGTTTTCAATGATGATCCCCTTTAAAGATATAAGATCCTAAGTACATAACACCTACATAATCATTTCCTGAGACCAAATGGTGAGGTTATTACACAAATGGTGAGGTTGTTTATACAACAAAGCATTTTGGCAGCCAGAAAAAAAGAAAAAAAAATCAGTTATACTAGAATTTTCTCCATAGCCAAGCAAAGCTGCATAAGGACGATACCCAGAAGAGGTGGGATTGGAAACAGGTCCTCAAGCACGCAGCTGGGAGCAGTGGGTGAGCACCTGCACTCCAGAAATCCAACGGCTCATACTCCATGCACCCCAACCTGCAGCTGCACATCGGACAACTCTTGAGGGAAATGCAGGTGCTGAAAATATCATCTTATTGGCTCAGTCTCAGATTTCTTAGAGCACTTTTCCTGCAATCTTACAATAACTCTGTTCACTTGAGTTGAACAAAGAACAAAAACTGGCCAGCCTAAAACTTTCTGCAGTATAAAAAATATTGAGTCACAACTGGCAAGACAGAACTTGTCAAGGCATTGTCAGTAGATTCCAAAGATATCTGATGATTTTAATGAGATATTGCTGCTGTAGTTTAAAATACTAATCACTTCTCACACTAAAGAGAATAGCCCATGTATGCCCAGAAAAGCAGCATGAGCCAATCATAACAAAAAAAAAAAAAGCAAATTTAAATTTGGAATTTCAGGGTGATTCACTGACCTGCCATTTTCAAAGGAGCCTTTGAGCAGCTGTCATAACTAAATCATGTTAAAACAAGCAAATATTTTAAGAATGCTCACTTTGCTCCCTTATACAATGAATCAAGCCATCTGTGCTATACTGGTCCTTAACTGATATTCTATCCACACAGCAGGTACTAAAAATCTTGCTAGTTTAGTCCCCTGAGCAGACGCCTCCCCCTAAGGTACACCCCTAAGATGTTCTCCAGAGGTAGACAAAAGTGAAAAAACAAGCAGCAGTGTTTAGGATAACTGGGATTTCTGCTTTTGGTTTTGTTTTCCCTTTCCTCTTCTAGGACAATACAAAAGTTAAAGGAGAAAAATTATGTGGCTGTTTGGAATCGCAATGTTCTCTAAAGCCTGGAAAGATCATCCTGACAGTAAGTAGCAAACTGCATCTTCAAAGAACCCCAATTCTTAAGAATTTGTTCTTTCAGAGCACAAATTTCAGTCCTCTTTAGATACACAGATTTGATGACTTCATTACAATGCACAAAAATTGCTTCTATTTAGTGGCAGTGATGGAAAGGCACAATCTTATCTTTAGCTGTTTCCAGATCTACATGAGTGTCTTAATTAGCACTGGAGCATTCACACTCTGCACCCTGTGGCTTTTCTGCACCTCTCTCAGCAACATATTTATTGCTTTTTCCTTAAAGCTGTGATTGTATATTCTACTAGAACAGGGACACAATTATAAGGCCATAAGGAATTCCAAAGCATGAAGAGATTTAATCTGCATTTTCTAATCTCTGAAAGAAAAAAAAAAAAAAAATAAGAGGAAGAACATTTTATCATTACCTTCTGCTCATGCTGAGAATGAAAATTCAATTGGCAGAGCACAACACAGAAATATGATTCCTGTTAGCAACAGCTAACTCCAAGAAGTTACCTGGGTTTGTTTCAGTTAATCTAAAACTCGGAAATATTTAAGAGATTTGGTGAGCTTTTGGCTTTTTTTTTTTTTTTTCTTTTAGCAAAAGATTTCACCACTTTCTAATGTTGGATGCTAAATCCCTTAAAAATTAACACATTAAAAACAGAAGGTTACAGAAACATTTTCTCAAAGTTCTGTGATGAATCTTTTTGGAAGTTGAATTAATTTAAGAGACCAGGAGAAACAAAACTCTGTTACTGAATTACTCCACACACACATTTACTTCCAAGTCCTTTCTAATCTTTTTGTCTGAACTGCAATACCTGTGCATAGCCAATATTTGGAGCTTGAGAGTGTGCCAGTCCCCCCACTTGCTTTTGCTGCACAATATTGCTAAGGCAGCCAGTTGGCTCTAAGTTAAAGCCAGACCCAAGGTCAACGTGCAGACAATACAAGCTTGATGTAATGGGTTAGCAGCAAACTCAAGCTAAGAGAACAAGGCAAGTGCAGCATTTTAATCTCTTCACCTCGCATCTCGGTCTTCAGCTTCTTTTTCTGAGCATGATGGTCCTGCTCTCTTGCATAGCTGGCTGAGCAGAGCCACAGCCCAACAACAGACCCACGTCTCTTCCAGATTTACGTCTCTTTGTCCCCTCTGGGAGGGGGCTGACAACAGCATCTAGTCACTAAAACTTCCTGAAGCAAAGTGACACCCAGTATCTAAACAAACTTCCTAAAGCACTGTTTCTTAGAACAAAGAAAAAATCATTACAGAGATGATTAAAAATTTTTAAGGCAATAAACAGTTACGTTCACAGCTACTTCTTCTCAAGTCTTATGCTCAAAGAGCAACTTCTTTAGACTCACTTCATATCCTCTTTTCAGTCTTTCCTCCTGAACCACTACAGGTTTCTTTTCCTTCTAAGGAGTATTCTGGTTGGTTTGGGGTTCTGGGAGTTTTGTTTTTTGTTTGTTTGGTGGGGATTTTTGGTTTTTGGTTTGCTTGGTTTGGTTTTTTTGTTTGTCGGGGGGGGGTTTGCCGGCGGGGGGCGGGGAGGTGTTGGTTAAACAGTTTCACAGTCTGTCAGACAGACATAGTGTCGCTTTGGGCCAGAACTCAGACAGGCCAAACATATGCCAAAATTCTGCTCCCCACTATGTTAGTTGGCAGATTTACATACACTACATGCCCCAGGGACAATGAGGTGAATTAATATGAATTGTCCTTTTTGTCACTCCTAAGAAAAAATTAAGAGAAGTTAACTGCTCATCCTCTGAATTTAAAGAGGGTGGCCTAACTCCCAGTTCTTCAAAAATCTAACCTTGGATGAACCAGATCCCACACTACAGAGTTAATATAACTCAGTAAACTTGAATGCTGATGGTAAATCCACATCATTAGGACAGAAATAAGTTGGAACCTGTCCTTCCTATAGTCTCCCACAAGCAACTGAACAAGGAGAGCACATAACACTGGAAGAATAAGTGGGAGAAGGGAAGCGTGACAACCGCTACCTCCTGTCAGCCCCAGTAAGCTTCAGAAAGTAGCATAAGGCAGAAGACCTCCCTGTCCTCCTGTTTCATCCTGGTTGCCACTTGGTTCACAGCCCTTCCACAGAGCTATCTGTACTCTGGGTTTTGGCATTTATACTTTGTAGCTCCAAGCACACAATATTTTGACAATATTCAGCCACTGTTAAGGCCACCAGAATGCAAAACATCCTTTGGGAAATCTCTTTACTCCACACAACTGAAGTCTTGTGATGTGCATTTGGTTCCAATACACAGAAGCAGATAACTTTCACAGGTGACCAAAATCATTAAAGTAATGGTGGTAATCAGCAAAAATTACACAAACATACATTTCTTCCCTTTCTTTTCAATATGACTAATTGCAAATCAGCACAAAGCCAAAAAGCTATTTTGTATTACTTACTAACTTCTGGAACGTTAACAGAAAACATTTAGATAGATTAAATGTTCAAACATAAAATGAATTTACTGTAACCAACTCAGGCATGCACTTCAGGAAACTTCGGTAATATGTTAACTCATTTCTCATTTTCAAGTGATTTTTTTTGCTTATGAAGTAATAATCATGTAAGTATAATCCTGATGATACAGAACCTAATCGTAGGGGAGTTATTTTGAGCATCTCCAAATTTGATTCTATTCAAATCTTTAGACCATAAAAGCTGAGGGGTGACCTTATCGCTCTCTACAACTACCTGAAAGGAGGTTGTAGTGAGGTGGCTGTTGGTCTCTTCTCCCAAGTAGTTAGCGATAGGACAAGAGGAAATGGGCTTAAGCTGCGCCAGGGGAGGTTTAGATTGGATATTAGGAAAAATTTCTTCATGGAAAGAGTAGTCAAGCATTGGAACAGGCTGCCCAGGGAGGTGGTGGAGTCACCATCCCTGGAAGTGTTCAAAAAGCGGGTAGATGTGGCACTTCAGGACATGGTTTAGTCTAGTCTACCCTTAATTGGTTTAGTGTGGACTTGGTAATGTTAGGTTAATGGTTGGACTCGATGATCTTAAAGGTCTTTTCCAACCTAAACAATTCTATGATTCTAACAATGAACTACTAATTTCAGTCTATATTCAGGCTCAGATTTTGAAACTGTTCCCTCACTTTCTACCATTTCCACAAGATAAAGTCCTAACGCAACCTGCATCTAATGACAGTCTTTGTCTGGTTTCAGCAATTTATTTTTTTAAATCATCAAATCATCTAAGCAAGCAAGCCTATAAGCATATCCTAAGGGGCAAAAAGTATGTCTGCAAAAAGTGTTACAACCAACCTGGTTTTTACAGATATTTAAGTTAAAGACATGGGCCAGAATCAAATGCTCTAAACCAGTGTAGCAACTTCATTAGGTCATGATTTTCTATCAAGTGAGCACATGAAGTAATGAATTCATTCTACCCAATGCTACTCCCATTGCCATTATGCTAAAGGCTGCACTTCAACACATACCTAACAAATAAAACAGACTTTTAAGCCTTTGACTTAAAACCCATACACAATTATTTGTATACAGCTATCTATGTAGAGCTCTTCAGTGAATTTTTCAGGATACAGTGGTCTTGCATCAAGCACATTGTCATTTACCCACCCAAAATATTTGCTTCTCTTTTGAGAAGCAGTAGTCTGCTGGCTAATAAATATTAAGCTGTCTAGACAAGACATGTAGATTCAGATTGTAAAATCAAAATAAATCTGCACAGCCACCCACAGTATGTTACACTCCTCCAGCTGTCCCAGTAGTCTCAGGCTCACATGGGTTCAATCACAACTGCCAGACTCCAGGCAGGTGTATTCAGGATGTTAAAAGTATGTCAAAGTATCAAAGTCTTAGACTTACAGAATAAAGACAAGCCTTCAATGAACACACCCAAAAGACTTTGCAAATAAAACAAAGCTTAACTGACTTTGCTCTTTGGTTACTGATAAAACCAAATAAATCAAAATATCCATGCTTGTGTGATGCATGAAAGACTTGATAGAGCCTACTTCATTACTAAGAACTACAGAAATTGGTTTTAGAGTTAACATTTTAATACACAAGACTCAAGTTCAAGGCTCTTTTCCTTGAAAGAGATAAATATTCATTTTCTGATTTCTATTAAACCTGAAATCAAATCAAGTTTGAAAAGTGATGTTGAATTGTTTATAATTGTAAGAGCATGTTATTGCTTCTGAATTTCTAAAGCTATGAAGCAGCATACTGTGAGGAGTAGATGTGTATTTCACCTTAACACTAGATTATCCAAAGTTTGTTTTCAGTCTTACCACTGCATTAAGAAGGAGTTTTGCATGAATATAGAACATCTATGTTAATATAATCCAGCTCAAGTAAAGCCAGCAGAGCTTTATAGGAATCCATTTACATGTTAAAAATTAAATCTTACTACAAGAATTTATTTGCAGCCATCAGAAATGTTTATTTTTTTTTATTCTCATATTGCTACCAACACCATTTCCAGGACATTACTGACAATAACATAGTATCTTGAAGGTAATAAACTTATTTTTAACCAAACAAATCGTAGTGAAATTGTAAAAAAGTATTTTAAATGCATATACATCTGGGGATGGTGAAGAGAAGTGACTTTCATAAGCCTTGCTTGCATGTAAAACTGACCCATTTACTGTATTTAGTGCAAG
Source organism: Pelecanus crispus (assembly GCF_030463565.1). Lineage (NCBI taxonomy): Eukaryota > Metazoa > Chordata > Aves > Pelecaniformes > Pelecanidae > Pelecanus > Pelecanus crispus. The sequence continues at coordinate 61,940,084 of NC_134646.1, read as the reverse complement.
TGCAAGCAAAGATTTACTAATTTACTATTGCATCTCATAATATCAAATAATTTATCACTTGTGCAAAATAAAGCCAAATGAGGATTTGCTCATCAATAGAAAGACCTCCCTGACCCATATGCTCACACCACCTTTCTCAAAAAGGACAGAACAGCACTCTGCTCTGAAAAAGCAGAAGAGGGCCTTTATTCACAGCAGGAAAAAGATATATAGATTTGCCACATTTTCTCTTTTTTAAAAACGTGACACCAAAGCAGCTCTTAAAGTTGGTGATCTCCTGCGCTAAGCTGGACTCACAGTTAAGCATTCTTTTGTTGGATCAGATTTTCATTGAAAGATCCAGGGAAATTGCTAGAAAAATGTGTAGCTTCATGGTTGATAAGGAAAAGTAATATATTTTAAATATTATTCAGAAGAAAGAAGAGTTTAGGTCATATCTGCAGAACAAGAAACTAAAGTTAGCACAGCACTCCTCTGAATAACACTTTCTGCTTCTCAACAGGGCTATTTATCCCAAATGTTATGCTGCTGTGATGCATCTGTAACTGTTTGATAGTCTAAGCACCCTCATTCAAAGCTCTACAGGGGCGGTGCATCATGTTGTGTAGATATAGCCTAAATGTTAGCATCTGGAAAAAAGATAACACATTACAGGTATTGGTAAAAAAACGGAACAGCAGCCTCATCCACTGTGTTTCTTCTGTTAAACCAACACAAGTGGTTTTGCACTGGGTTTAGGCTGGAACCTGCTTCTTTTTAGGAAAGTTGCAAGGATTAAACATGGCTATAGTCTCTGTTCTTAGCAATAGTCACAGTAATTAGCAGGTTTTATTATTATGCATGACATAACAAATATGAAGTTGTAGGATAACAACTAATGATTTTTCCTAGCCATAAAATAATAGAAACACTGTAAGGTCCTCAGAGATGAACCATTCAAAATTAGAACAGTGGACAAACTCCAGGAGCTTTAAGGTGCCATATACAGCATTCCATATGCAGCAAGAGAACAAGGAGTACACTGAAATACAGCATTTGGTATTCTAAAAGTAGAATCAAATCTACAATGATTATGATACCATCAACAAACTGTATTTAAGATGTCATTGTGAATGACAGTCATGTTACATTACATTTCCTTACAGGCTCCTCTGGTCAAGCTTGTGTTACAACTTACCTAACATCTCTGTCACCTTCTGTAAATTAGCTCAGAACCATTAAACTGAGATTGATAATACAGGATCCAAAATTAAGAAATTTAGCAATGCTTACATGGTGTGCACCTCCTGTAACAGGGAAAAGCTCACTTAATCTTTCATTACTGTAACTTCAAAGAATAGCGAATTTAATACATACCTTCTGAAACCATAATATTTGCTAAATAGAAAACATATTTTCTATCTGGGGCAAGAGGCTGTTCCATAACTGTATATTCACATTTGGTATGAGCATCTGAAACAAGCATTTGGAAGCATCTTTAAATTCTAGTGTACATCTTGACAAGCCTGGCTAAGAAAACTAAACATATTTTGTGAGCAAACAGTTCACTAGATACAACTCCCATAAATCACTTGGATCAGTTGCCAACTTCTGAAGGTTCAGTCTGGACATTAGATGCAGCTTCTTGATTAACATCACTGCAGCACTGGAACATGTTACCCAGGAATGTCATGGAATTTCCAGCCCTGAAGGCTCTCAGGATTTAGCTAGACAAAACCACAACTGAACTGATCTAACACTGACAACAGTCCTGCACTGAGCACAAACTTGGACTAGATGACCTACCCAGGTCCCTTCTAACAAGTCTTCCATGATTCCACAAATTCACAAGAAACAAGAATTTGATGCAGAAACCTTGTGATTAATACACATGAAACATTCCAACAAGATATACTATAACTTTTAATTTCTGGCTTGAAAAAAGGCCTAAGTATAAGATTCCCCTCCCCACCCCCTACCCCATTAGTTTCTGAGCTTCCTCAGAGCACACAAACCATTAAGATTATCTTGGACTATTGCAACCAACTGTTTTCTCCTAGCAGTAATCATCAAGCTCCAAGACTTTGTTCACTACATTATTTATGGTGCGAGTCTCAGTAGTTTCAAGTGCACTGGACATAATGTACAGCTCTGAGGGGAAAATTAGTCAAGTGCATGCTATTTTGTCTGGAAGAAGCCTGTCTAGCATTTTTGTATGGGCAGCTAACTTTCAAATGCCACCTTGAGTGGCAGAGAGCTTGAAAGTAGCTTTCCAACAAACCATCTTCAAAAACTCTTTAGCCTCTTTGAAACAGAGGTCATGAATTACTTTCAAACCTCAGCTTTGATCTCTCTAACCTCCACAATTAGTGTAGTATGCTGTAGAAAACATTTTAAACCCAGAGACAGATTCTGAAATATATATGCACTCAGTGCCTGAATACGAAGAAATCCTGAATCTCAATTATTGCAGTGAAGTACCAACATGTCTCAAATCATTTAATGTTTTTGAATCTCTAAATTAAGCTTTACTTGTCCTATGTTTAAGACTTGATTCTACTGAAAACAGGATTCATTCAATCCAGAAATCTTTGGATCGATGCCACCATTCATGGAGGAAGTCATAAATGAAACTGAAGTCAACAATTCTGGGTTAATTACATAGAAGAAATCCACTCTCCCCTTTCTCTCTCGTCAGCTTCTGCTGCTACAGACTAGCTCCAACATGGGGAGTGCCTTACGTGCCAACATGCATATCCAGAACGTCAGAGCTCTAGAAGGAATAAGTGGGGAAACAATGTAATTATAACTGCCAAAAACTTGAAAGCCTCTCTCCACAAGCGTTCTTAAGGCTAGATTACCCTTGCTGCCAGTGGCAAAGTCAAAATTTGCAGGAATTCAAACCTTACTAATGCTATGAAGAAGAGCGACATGAAGGTAAACGACTTGGGGAATGAAAACGATACTGCAGTATCACTTGTGTACCTATTTCCTCTTATAAGAAAGCCTGCTGATGTGAAGCCAAAAGTACACAAGCCTGCAACATGCTCAGAGAGGCCAGAGTCACATTTTTAGTTTAACTTTTCCCTTTAGGTCTTCTGGTTTCCACCAGTTTAGATGTCTTACGTGACATGAAGAATACTAGAAGACCTTTCCAGTCCCAGCTTGCAATCCTGGAAAGAGGAATTAGCATCTCAGCATTCAAAGAACGCAAATTTACATCAGCCTGGAATGAATTCCAGCATTCAAGGTTAGTTACACCAATACCTCAACTGTTACCCTGTCTCTCTTTGACCAAGGGTCTCTTTCTTTGTTAAGAACTGCAAGACTATCAGATAAGCAAGTCCTGGACCATTTAGAAATTTACAGATTCAATACAGGCAACCCCACCCCAAAAAATCAGCTAGCATAGTGAAAGACAATGACTACAGACTAGGTCTCAAGGAAATAATGGCTACTTACTTGGCAAGTATAGATAAGTTCTTGCCACCACTGCAAATTGAAAGGAATTTGAAGCTTAGCCTATCAACGCAGATACTCTCACAGCTAAGACCTATATATGCTTACATTTGAACTGGGCTTGCATTGCTTTTGAGAAACTTGAAGGATTTCCCTCAACCTCAGGTGATTTGTTGTTTAGCAATCTAAATAGGGTTGATAAATACAGCACCATTACTCACTGACTGATTTTAAATTATTGAGACAGGCAGGAATGTAGTAAATGTCATCAGGAACCCTAGAGTGCATTCATGCAACAAAACATCACCTTTTCCCCTGCAGTAAACATTGCCTCTTTCCCTCCTTAATAGGGCACCTACTTTGCCGAGATGTCTCCTTGCTTTGTAATGCAACCACTACTAGCATCTTGTTCTGTATTTGCTTTCAAAAAAGTTACTTTGAATAAACCTTCTCTTTGAGGGCAGCAGCAGATTAAGAAAGGTAATTAGCAAAAGAAAAAGGTTACTCACCCAACCTGTACATGTTGTGGGTGCTGTGTTTTGTTGGGGTTTTTTTCCCCAACTGACTGTAAGGATAGAATTCTGCAGAGAGCAGGAAAGAGGCTGTTGGTTTAAGTGAACTTGAAATTGTGAATTAAGTTATTTATCAGTTAAATATCTGTTCTTTAATACAAATTGCTCACCATATTTCTTCTGAAACAATTTTCTAATTAAATATTATTAAGAATCTGAGCACCCATAAAAGGTGTTTCAGGACTACATAGCACCTCTTGAGGTGAAAACACTAAACTTCACCCCACAGCCATAAAGGAGCTTCTCTGATAAAAATTTGTGACCTATTTTACAGTTCCTTCCCTGGCTGGAAATGGATTTGTGAAAGGACATGCATGTCACTTTCTCAGTATCAAGACAGTAATATACTGTCAGTTAAATTTCTAAATTGACATGCATGTCACTTTCTCAGTATCAAGACAGTAATACACTGTCAGTTAAATTTCTAAATTGACAGATTTTATTAAGTTTGCATATTTACATTAACCCCTTTGAAAAAATTACCAGTGCAGAAAAATGTAATTCTCTGACTGAGACTTGGACTGACTTCATTGAAAAACAGTATTAAGAATGAATACTATGTTTAAAGACAGTAATTACAGTATTGGAAAAAGGCCCAAAGAGAGGTCAGAAATAAGCATAAAGTAAAGATAATTCAGGTTGTAAAAATGCTACTAGATATACACATATATATACCTGCATATATATGAAATTGAACAGCTAGAAAATCTGTGATAAGAAAATGCTAGATGTATCAATAAGTGTTATATTACTGCTACAAAACCATGATGAAATTGTGTTGAAAATGTGATCCTGTGCAATACATACCCAGACAAAACCAACTGAAAGAGCAACAAGATTTTTTTTTTTTTTAATAATCTAAGGTTATCAGCTTTTGAGATTCAACATGCAGTCCAGAGTTGTAATCCAGTCACACTTCAAAGGCTCAGATACCAATCAGATTCTCAGATACAGGTGCCTCACATTAGTCAAAACTGGTCTTCCATCTCTGCCTCATGATGAGTCTGCAATATTTGTTTTGATGTCAAATTCACTACAATTATCAGTGTCTTTATCACCTCACAGCAAGTGTATTGCAATGTAGTCAATGACAGGTTACAATTCAAGTATTTTAAGACACTTCATTGATGCCTTCTTTGATACTTCAGTTAAGCTGATGTCGCTTCTCTATATTTCAAAATAATGTCTTTTTACCTTCAGGACAGAACAGCTGTAAGGACTTTAAGAGGACCCACAGCATGCATGGCTTCCAACAGTCTATCAAGGAGGTTTTATTCCTAGTCCTCAATGCTTGCACCTTCTTCTGATTTGCTTCAATACTTTTATCCTCTTTAAACACAGTAAATCATGAAACGCCATTATCAAAGCATGAAGTTCCCTGCAAAATTCATTCAAATCAATGAAAAAAAAAAAAAACTTATGAACATACCTAACAGAAGCAACAGAAGATACCTACAGGTCCAAAGAACGAACCTTAGGCCTCCCCTCCCCCAGTTCAGCATGAGCAAATGGATTTGCTATCTTTGCTCCCAATCTTATAGCAATAATCCCAACCCTTTTGGAGGTCCTTTAATTTTACTGACCCTACAGGAAAGGGAAGCAAGTAGAAGGAACAGACAGCAGGGACTACCATTACCATATCCTACACATACACCAGCTGAGCACCTGCACACCAACTGGTAGATACACAGCTGGCCCATAGCTGCTACCTCACATGTGGCTTCTCACACCCACCTTGCTTTTTTTGCTAGAATGCAGGGTGAAATAACTTCCAGGGAATTTCATGGGTTTTTACACCTTTTAAAAAATCTGAAAATAAAAAAAAAATTATGGGGCACAAACTTTAAGACTTCTTTGCCATGGCACACCCCCTTCCACCTCTGTCCCCAGCTCCAGCCATTGCAGGAAGGCAACTACTCACAGAAGATAAAAGCTTTGGGGGATTTTTGTTTGGTTGTGTTCATGGTTTTGTTTTGGGGTTTTTTTTGTTGTTGTTTTGGTTTTTTTTAAACAAAAATTAGAAAAGTGAAAAGCCAAAAATTTCTACAGATACAGGAGAGAGCAAGTCAGGAGAAAGGGCCAGTTGCACCACACACACCCCTTTTACTCATGCATTTATGAAGACTTAAAGCAGTATATCTGAAAGACGAATGAAAACAGGCAAGTTTCCTCCTGCTTAAACTGTCTCTTACAATAATGTTCCCTCACTAGACTAAAAGTTGAACCTATAAGCAATTCACACTCCTGGCTCAAGCAGAGCAGCAATGCATTTTCTACAGTAAAAAAAAAACCTAATAGGAAGAGGCAAGCCTACTGCTGTTGGGTAATTCAATTTTCATTGCTTCCAAAAAATCTCTTCATCCATTTGCCTCTTATTTGACCTTCACAGAGCTAAGGTTTGTAACTTCATCCCCCTCCATGTCAAGGCACATTTGCAACTACCTTTGAGACAACCCAGTCATGATATCATTAGGTTAAAAAACCTTGACACTGGGATTTTGCTCACACATTTCTGAAAAGCAGGGTGTTGCTCTTGTTGCCCAATACTAATGGGGAGTTTCCATCACATCACCACTTTTTATTAATCACCTGCAGATTTTAAATATTAAAAACCTGCATTCAAATGGGAGCTTTGCTATTTACATTTTCTGCAAACTCAGTTTGCTTGTAGGCACTAATTACACTTATGTAAAAAAAAAACCTCCCATTTTGAGATCTCAGGAATACCAAAAATAGGACATACAATGACCAATATTTGATCATTTCCATGACTATACTTCTTGTACTATTGATCCTTCTTCTGCTGTCATTTGCTCCAGGGCTTTTACAGCACACTCCTGTTGACCTACTGAATATTCCAACCATTTTTAAAAAATGCCTCCAAGTCTTCTGTCATTGAATTAACTGGATTTTTTTACTACTTAATTTACTCAAAGCAAATGCAGTTAGGCCATCTGGAAGTACCTTTGAGAATTCTGTTCCTTTTCCATACAGACATATACTTGTATGGTCTTCTAGCTCTCATGAAGACCACAACCTCCCAAGAATGCACTGTATCCAGTGGCAAGGAAGCTTCTTCAAAAACTGCCATTTACACAAATAACAATAGCAGCTGCAGTTATAGTAATGATGTAAAGTTACAAGAGCTAATCACATCTAAAAATTAGGTCATGAGCTCATCACAGCCGTCAGAAATAAGTTCTTGGAAAAATATTGTACAACGCCACAGGTGCAGTACAGGCAGAGAACTAATGCCTCATTCTAAAGCAGCTAGTCATTGCTACTTAATTTTATTAGTCCTTGCCATGATTCATGACATAGCCGTGTTAGGTACAGTACAGACACAGAATTAAATAAATTCATGACAGCAGGAAACCTACAGTGAAGGGAGATTCTAGCTATTAAGAGGAACTTGGCAGTAGTTGCGGGCATATATTGTCCTTCAGTTTTGACTACAGGAACTCCAGAATTCTCATGATAAAACTTGGTTGAGATTTACTCACAGGCAGTGTAAATCACTTTACATGAACACATGTACCACTACTGCCTGTGCAGGCAGACTGCAAACTTACCAAATCAAGGCAACAGTGGCAAATACTTTAACCTCTAATTAAATGACTACCAGGTGCAAACAAATGAAGGACCAGGCTCATGATCTCTAGTCATACATTCTTTATTCATTAGTACTACAGAATTATAGTTCTTCCTTTCTTTTTTAGTGATAAATCTTCACCCAGCTCTCTTCACAATTCAGTTTGAAAGACGCTTACATCAGCGGATAACATAATCTGTGAAAAATGGCTTCTTAGGTTAAAGTTGTCAACAAATCCTATAAAAAAATAATTAATTCCTTGATCCAGTTTAAGAGATGAAAGGAGCATAAATATCCATAGTGTGAATTTAGTTCTTCACAAGTCTATGAGAAGGAGAATTTATTTTACAGAAAAGCAGGGAAAACAATCCCAACACTCTTTAAATGCCTTTCCTAGGGACTGATTCAGTAGCCACTGAAGTTAGTCCAGAAATGGCTTCATTCTCTAGAATAAGGGCATCACCCTTTTAAATTGTTAAATCCTATACCATTTCAACAACTGCAGAAAATATCAGAAGAGATTAAGTCACTTAGAAGCCATTTTAAGCACAGAATTCAAGTGCTGCCTCATACAACCTAAAGATTAAACTTGCATGTTATTCAAATGTTACTATAATAAAAAAGTACCAGTAGAAGAAATACTGCAGTTTTCCACACCTCTTGTTTAATGTCTACAAGGTTATTTTTTATTGCAAGATGAAAGACTAATATGGAAGTTTTACTATAGCTTTAGTTGTACATTGGCAGGGACAAGAGACTAGCCTGCCAACTGATTCTTCGTCTGCTTATAAGCATATTGCAAATTTAGTTGTGATATTAACTAGCTCTCAGATTTTTTTTATTATTATTATTATCATTTGCTCTTAAGCAACATCTCTTTTCACCCAATCTATTGGGGTTTACTGTTACTTTAAAAAACCCTAACTTTCTGACTATGCTGGACAACTGCCAGTTGGACAAATACAAGTCAAAAATATGCATTTCACTGTAACTAAGAGTATAAGTACTTCTTGCCAGTTTAATTATAACATACTGGAAGCAATAAGTGATTGCTTTTCATGAAGAGGAACTGAAACGCTAATTAGTGCTTTTTTAACAAGTGTTTCAGTTTATGCAAGTGTTTACTGCCAACAAAAAGGGATTAATATAGCTCTCCTTCTGTGCAGTCGCATTTAAATTTACCGCTATATTGTCTTTATACAGAGCTTGTTTCTTCTCGGAAAGCCAGCATGATGGCGTATGCATCAATAATTATTCTGGTTTCTTAACTCTTGAACAAAAATAAGTCAGTGAAATGATGACTCATGTGATAGAGCTTAAATACTTTTATTCCTACTGATCTCCAGAGTTAAGATTTCCATTTGATATGCTTTCTTGTCCAATGTACTGATTTTCATATCGTCAGTTAAATAAGCACCTGATGTTTTTGATATCAAGCACATTCATTTTCACAGAGTCTGCATTTATTTCCACAGCTATGAAGTTCTTTGTATGACTATATCCATAGCTTTCTTCCTTACACCTTGTTCATGGACAGACTTACCCACAAACAATACTACATGAATGACCTCTTGATTGATGCCCTGTTCAAAGTAGGATACCCCTGTCCAAATGTGCTCCTTTTCAAAGTATGTAAAGCACTAGAGTTCCTCATTTCTATCTATTTCCTTCACAATATATTAACCTTGCATTTGATATGCACACAAGCCACATGCAGGACACACATCACTTTTCAGACAGATGCAGACAAAACAATACACGTATACCCTGAATTAATAATCTGCAATCAGTATGGTAGATAGCTTTGAACTAGCTATTAGCAACACAGAGCTCAGCACAGCTTCCAAAGTCTGCTCAGGTAGCACAAGTTAGCTTGCAAAAGCTGTGTTGTGACAGAACTGGGCCATTATTGGTCTTCCACCTCCGATGTGCTGAACAATGCATCCCCATTGAGGTTCCAGCTAGCCAGAATCGTGAGTCCAGGTACTTACAAATTAATCCATGCAAGGTCAGAGAGGACTACTAATTCAGCTCCAGTTTACATTAACAGAATAATCTCATAAGGCTCTAGGACCTCTCAAATCCTACCTACAGAGATCTCCCTTTATTTAATAGGAGGCTCTGGTAGGATTGTGCATACAAGACCCATTCTATCAAGTCTGTTTTGTTTCCAATTCCTCTCTCATATAGGGGTGTCAGTTCACAGCTGACAAGCCATACATAGAATCATAGAATTGTTTAGGTTGGAAAAGACCTTTAAGATCATCCAGTCCAACCATTAACCTACACTACCAAGTCCACACTAAACCAATTAAGGGTAGACTACACTAAACCATGTCCTGAAGTGCCACATCTACCCGCTTTTTGAACACTTCAGGGATGGGGACTCCACCACCTCTCTGGGCAGCCTGTTCCAATGCTTGACCACCCTTTCCATAAAGAAATTTTTCCTAATATCCAACCTAAACCTCCCCTGGCGCAGCTTAAGCCCATTTCCTCTTGTCCTATCGCTAGCTACTTGGGAGAAGAGACCAACACCCACCTCACTACAACCTCCTTTCAGGTAGGTGTAGAGAGCGATAAGGTCTCCCCTCAGCCTCCTCTTCTCTAAGCTAAACAATCCCAGTTCCCTCAGCCGCTCCTCATAAGGCCTGTTCTCTAGACCCTTCACCAGCCTTGTTGCCCTTCTCTGAACACACTCCAGCACCTCAATGTCTTTCTTGTACTGAGGGGCCCAAAACTGGACACAGTACATGCTTTGGTACTCACCTGTCTTCAGTCTTAATCCTAAGAGCAAATCAAATACAGCTCAAAAGCTGTCTCATTTAAGATCATAGGTTTCCCTACAGACAGGAGTATCCCCTATTAATCTTCTAGTAACCCACCTGCATACCTGTCAGACAGCAGCATCAGCTGCTGACATTCTGACTCCCTGGCACAGATACAAGCAGGTTTACATGCATGGCTTTAAGACTCAGGATCCGCTCCCCCTATAGTTAGCGGACTATCATGTATAGCATGAAGCTGGTTATTTCATTCATAATACATCCTTGACTAAAACCAGCATATCTCCCAAGAGAAAGAAAGACTAAAACAGCATGCTTAAAATTTTACTCTCAACATCTGCTGCAAGTGCTTAGAAGATAGCAAAAAGTAAACTTTAGAACTCAAACCAATTTCAGTTTGACAAAGGAGAGCTGTCTTGGAAAACTTAAGTCCCTTCAGGTTTCAGGAAAGTCAACAGCAAGGTAAAAGTCTAATTCTCTGCTCACCATTCTCCCCCAGATACCAGGTTGGCAGACAACTGGAGGCTTAGGCTTTGGTAGTTCCACTTCTTGGAGAACTTCCATAGACTACCTCTCTACAAGAACATTCAATTATGTTGGAAGGCACTTCAGCTAGAACCGTCAGGAAAGAGCACACCCCAACAAACCTGTATAAAGAATTCACAATTCCATTTTCCTATAACAATGACAGAAAACATATCTTTTTAATACAAACTCTGAATTTGCAGCACAGGACACGGCACACTAAGTCACAGCAAGGGCAAAAGTGTTTACATTTGAATGCATTAGCGACATCTCAAGAAAGAGCACAGAATTTGCATGCAAGCACAAAAGTACACACAAGGGTGAGAACCACCTGAAATGCATATTACCTTCTTGCAAACTTCCTTCAACAGTTTACCATAAAAATTTAAGTAGAAAGTGAATACAAACTACAGCTTATTGCTGTTTGGAGTCCACTGTAACATGTTAATTTCACTTTTAATTTAAATCTCAAAGTGCTCACACTTGCCATAAATGTCCATTTATCAGCCCAGAAGTGCTATCTTACCAGCTAAAATTCTAATAACATGTGCAGAACTATTCAAAATCAGTGATTTCCACCACTGAACTTGGCACAACACCAGGTGCACAAAGTCAAGATTTTAACTGCTAAAAGTGCAAGCACACCTGCTTTACGCCAGCTAGCACAAAAATCGTCTTTTTGAAGACAGGAGTAGCTTCACCCTTAGCTAATTCACTGTTTAGCAAACAAGGTAGTATATTGGAGCCAGCACAATTATACCCATCAGCACTGCGGTTACTCCAGATTTATTTGCGCATTTATAGCAAGACTAATACAGCCCTTAAATTTTCATGACTAGCTGCTTGTGATGGGGGGCCTATTTTCTCCCTAGCTACACCACATTTCATAGGCTACCATCTGGCCCTATAAAAGCAGCCTTACAGAGACAGAAATAAAGCAAACTTTCATAGCTTAGGCCCACAGCAAGAATAAAAGTTAAAACTGCTTCTTCTACTCCTGAAGCTATTTTTAAAAATACTTATCCCAACATGCACATTACTTATCATTTATATGATACCCAACAGGCGTTATGCTAAAATGAGATTTTGCTCTGTATTAGGTGATTGCATCTTGTGCAAAATGCTTGCTAGCCACCAAAAAGTGTTTGCTATTCTGTTCTGAATACCTGACTCAGTAACTGACATCGGGAGCATTTGTTTGACATGAATATGTAGATATGTGAAAATCTGTGTTCAAAATAAGACAGATTATGATGAAAGGTCAAGTTTGACGGGCTGGAAAAAAGCCTTAAGGCTCCTCTTCAAATCAAGTTTGAGTTTTCTTCAAAGGTCAACGTCACTGTGATCTATTTCAATTTTCTTCATTAGTAGGCCTCAGGAATGCTTGGAAATGTTATTGTTCTAAGCATTCAGGAAAAACCTTAAAACTGATAAAAATTTATCACTGCATGACCAGCACAATGCAGCCTCCACAGCATGTCAGTTCCTGTGGTTAAAAAGGCTTCTCTATATCATACATCTTTGTATCAAAATTTAGAAACAGTTTCAGAATGTTTTTTTGGAACAATCAGACTATCAATATGCTTACAGTCTAAGGAATATTCCCCCAAATATAACATAAGTCTTTTTCACACAGCATTCCAAGTAACCTGATTTTTTGTTTTGGGATAAGCCAGTGAGTGTTGCAGTCCTAGTGCATACCAGTCAATGGTCATTAGAGCACTCACATGAGAGAAATCAAGACAATACTTATTTGTGACTTTTTCCCCAGGAGGCTTCCTCAAGCATCCTGCAAAGATGACATATCCTGTCTGTTCAAGTCTACTATGACTATTGCATCAACTGTCATCACAGACAAGATCCATAATTATGAACTAAAGGTACTAAATAAGGCATTTCCTGAGAATAATGAGATATGTAGGTATGGAAGACTTTTTTTAGTTTTACTCAAATTTGTGTCAGTTTAGGAAGAGCTACACAAACTGACTGTATGAAGCTCATTTCTCTTTCACGTTGTAGGTAACTGCAGAGTTCAATTTAGATCTCAGGATCCTGACCGATTAAAGTTGAGTCTTCAAACTATTTTTATTTCAGTTAATCCCCACTGCATTAAAAGCACTCCAAAGTGATTGATTCCCTTGAAATACTTTGCAGTAAAGACAGGAAGAGGTGGAAAGATACAGCGGGCATGCATGAAGCAATTAAATCCTTTCCCAGAAACAAATTAAACAAAAGTTGGGTCTAACGTTTCCCCCTTGCACAAATCCTATTTAGGAAGGGATCTAGATCAGGCAGTGTTCCTATCCACTTACCTACTTTGGAAGTACAATAAGTCACAGGTGTATCTACAGCAAAATACACATTAGACAGCTTTTATTTCACCTACCTTAAAAAAATAAATCTAAATAAGATAGCTACATACATTCGTCTACCCCAACCAAAAAAAAAAAAAGCAAAAATACTTTTATGGAAGTACGACAGGTGTCTCCAGACAGACCTAACATTTTCTGCATTCTTCTGAAGTATAAAAAAAAATTCATTGAAAATACTGGGGGGGGGGGGGGGGGGGGAAAGCAGACACACACATGAGCATATACTATCATCGTTTTGTATTAATTACCTTCCAAAAGTGTACAGTTTCCCTGAAAATTCACAGATAAAGTTCTTTACCATTAATGTCAATACACATCACAACTGGTTACCTTAACATGAGAAACTAAAGGTCATGATCACCATACTCCCTGATGTACCAAATATGGTTCACCCCTTATTTTAAAAAGGATCTTCATACTATTTATACCATAAGAAGCTTTCATAAGTGGCATCTGAGTGCTTTGCAACTTCAGGGAAAGATATGCACAAAGGTTGAGATAAATATTTGTTTTATTGGTAATTTAACAAAATGCAATTTGATGCAAGGCACCTTTAGCGTAATCTAACCCTTATAGACAGGGTGACATCTAAACAGTGACATCTCTCCCCCCTCTCATTGGGAATTTGCTTATTCCATCTTCCACTCAAGTACATCCAGAGCATTTGGGGACAGCACCTCTTTGCATCAGCACCTGGCTAATTTGAGTGCACTTCATAACATTAAACATCCTGTTACAAGAAGAGCATGTCAGACACCTGAAAGCCATTACAGCAAGAAAGCCAAGTGCTCCTCAACTCCAACACCTGTAGGCCACACAAAGCTATTCTGCAGATATAGAAGAGGCATGGAAAAGGGATGGGCATTCATAGACAACATAAGCAACTAAGGGCTGGTTTGCTGGAGCTAGAAGTTCTGCTTGCAACTCCTGAAATTCATAATTGCTACCATACATGCTAGTGTTTCCATTATACTTGCATAGACAACTTTCAGACTTTGCTAAGATCCCAGTTCTCCTTCCATCAAGGAGCAGTTTAAAGAGATTTCTCTGCACAGATTTTGAGCAACTGTTTCATCCAAGCTCACAGTTACCTCACAGAGAAGCATCTTCTACAGAAACAGAGTGCATTCTTCAAAAAGTTGCTGCAATTCCCTGTTGCAACACTTAAGTCATCCAGACACTCACTCATCCAGAACCCAGGTATAAGTTTCAGTCAGATGTATAGATGAGCAAACAGGACAAGAACAGGACTCACAAGAAAGGGGCTTGCCATGCCTGCTTCGGAGGGAAGCTAGACTCCAATACAAAGTAAGACATGCTGAACTGAGAGAACAACCAGAAGAAGTACACAACATTTTCATTTATGCAGTCAGGTGTGGATAATTAGCTGGTCAGCACAACTCAGTGGTCATTGACTGGCTTAAAAACCAAGCAAGGTTTGCTCTGCTCGCTCTATCACCTCCTCCTGCCAAAGGATCTGTTTTCTCTCCTGCCACAGGCAAAGAGGCTGCAAGCATACTGCAGAGCCAAATTCAGTTAGACACAAACCCTTCCTGCAGGAAGGAGCAGTGACATCCAAGGTCATGTCACCACACTAGCAGCAAACCAATGTGCACAGGGTGTGCATATAGAGGAGGAGGAGAGTGTTCGATACCCTACAATTTACAGATATTCCCTGTCATTAAAGACTAGTATTATGCACATTAGCAAGAAGCGTCTGCACAGGAGAGCCTGTCCAAATATGACTACAGTATTAGGGCTCCAGCTGTTGTAAGAGAAAAAAACCAAAACACAGATGTTTATCAGACCGAATTGCACACTTTAGCATAGACTCCTCTTTCAGAGCAATACCTCTAGCACTACCACTTGATAAAGGTATCAGATATGCAGTTGTATGACTCTTTTCACTAATAATAAACACTTTACCAAACCTACAGCACAGGAAAGCACTTCCTCAACCTTTGCATATTCCCTGTTTAGGACAGCCTTGCAATATTCTTCTAGAAAACAGGTATTATGGAGTGAGCTCATCTCAAGTGGGAAATCATGAAAACTTCACCCAGGAACCCCTTTATAAGCCTCCCCTCTGTCCTCCTTCCTCCTTTACTTCCATGGAAAACTCTTCATCACAAGGCAGTAGATCACACCTACTTTATCACAGATAAGTTACAGCTTCTTTTCTCATTTAGCTGCACACTTAATTACATTTCTCCCCAATTTCTCTTGATGGAGTCATATGTCCCCTCCTAACTTATATAGATGGACTACCTCTCCTACATCCAGGACTAAAAATCAGAATATGCTGAAGGGTACTACAACAACACAAATATGCCCACACCTTCAGGATCCCCCTATCCTTTTAATTACTTTGTCTAAACTTACTCCTAGAGCTTTTCTCAGTAAGAAACCCACAGCCCCTTCCTAGGAACCTTTACCTGCCTCTTCTTCTTCCCTAGCTTCTGGAAAAGTGAGCTCCTACTTACCCTTTTCTCCTTCAATGTCCAGGTAACAAGCAGACAGAAACTTAGGTACCACTGCATTTCCCTTCAAAAAAAACAGAGGCAGCAAACCAATCCTCCAGTTACCTTTGTTACTGCAAGAGAGTCAAAGAACCCAAGGCAATCCCCAAGAAGCCATACAAATATGAGCAGGGCTTTCTTTTCCTCATTTCTAGGTGCAGGTGCCACCTGGCCTGCCCAGCTTGTCAGGGCCAGATGGGGAACACCTGCTCCACAGGGCAGCAGGGAGGGCTGACTCTTTTTCTTTATCTGCAATGAGTCCATAGCAGCTTCATTTGGTTTTCATAGCTTAGAAAGAGCTGGAATATCAGTAACTTTGCTAATTCAAATGAAACCCTGCCAGATTTCCATAGGTATTTCACTTAGAGAAAGCTAATGGTATTGCTTTTTAAAAAATGCTTGTATTGAGTAGCTTTTATGAAGTAGCAGCTTGGGGGTTTTTTTAGCTGTTCTTAAATGATCTGTGAAAACTGTAGTTCTGTGCAATCTGGAACACATTTTCTTTAATCAAATAGTATCTCACACTCTTTTTGCAGAAAAAAAATGTCCTAATTATCTCTTCTGGACCTAATAAAAATGGGACAATTAGTCTGCAACACTTCCATGTGCCAGGAATTGCTGAATAGTCTTCTTTTACTGATTTAGACTTTCGCAGATCCTGCAAAGTCAAAGATTGTCTTATAGTTTACGAATTTTGAGATACCAGAAAGGAATTGA
Source organism: Pelecanus crispus (assembly GCF_030463565.1). Taxonomy (NCBI): domain Eukaryota; kingdom Metazoa; phylum Chordata; class Aves; order Pelecaniformes; family Pelecanidae; genus Pelecanus; species Pelecanus crispus. The sequence goes on along the minus strand of NC_134646.1, from coordinate 61,923,563 downwards.
CTGAGTAAGTCTTCACTACCAAACCATGATGTGCTAGCACCAGGGCAAGTTAATGCCAACCAAGACTAATCTTCTGAAACAGATGACCTGAGTCAGATTTAACTCTAGTTGGACCTGTGCATTATAGTTTCAGCTGAATTATGACTTTGTAGTCTCTCTCTTTACCCAAAGCGAGACACTTTTCATTTTGTGCCCCTCAAAAAAAAAAAAAAAAAGCTGAAACAGCAAAAGACTAACAGGCTTATGTCTAAAAAAAGGCATAATGCTGTTGTGTACCTTTTTTAAGTCCCCTTGATTTACAGGTACACTGTCCTTATGCAGCCTGGTCTAACTGGCAGCCCTGGCTTGCTTCCTCTTACCCACAGGAGAAGGGAACCAGCTTGTTCAGAGAACTCAGCCTGAACAGTGCCTCCTCCCATTTTTGCACCAGCTGTGGTTTGCCGCAGGGACCGGTGCGGCTGCTGCTCTGCGTGGGAAGCCTTTACCTCTTGCCACCAGTCACAACCACCACCCCATCCACAACCCAGCGGCGCAAACCAGCTCTTTGTGTCAGACAACAGCCGTTCTCCCACTCCCAGCAGCGAGAACAAAATACAGCCCACGAGGGATCCTAAAACCCAAATCTGTCCCATACAGCTGTCAAAACTGGACCACCCTACAGATAGGAAATGAACACATTCCTTATCTAAGTGCCGGATCTCTTTTCATTAGGTAACATAAGTTTGGAATTGTTGGGAAATGTTGCTTCTTCACTTTCTTGCAAGAAGCCTAGTTACCATATGTGCATCAAAGTTATCTCATTGCCAGCAGCTGAAAAAGTGTGGGTGCCAGTGTGTGAATACCAAATAATAAAGGAATCCCCAGGAGACGACTGATTCAATTTCCTCCGTAGTACAAGACAAACATGAAAATTCATTGTCTTGATTAGCTTTAGAGCAGGGAAACATCTTTCACAGCTGATTGTAAATCTTCTGAATGATCTCATTTAGCTTTTAACCTTCCTCTCTTTTTCATCCCTGCACAGATTATTCCAGCCCAGACATTCATTTATTTAAACAACCTAAGACATGCATACGTTGTCTCCAGTCAGAATGAGAAGCCTCTGAGGTGCACAAATAAGACTAAGAACATTATAAACATTCTTCAGAGTTTCTTAGTACAAACATAGACTGCAGATCTTATTCCTAGAAATAAGAAAGCCATGAGGAGCATTCCCATCACAGATAAAATACATCTAATTTCCTTAAAACTGCTAGTGTTAAAACCAGGGAATGGAGGAATAGTTTAAAAACTGAAGACTCCACCCTGCGTTTTAAATCACCTTTATAAGGACCTCCACAATGACATAAAAGCTAGCAATGTGCTAAAGCACAGTGCCCGTGTAGGTCACAAAAACCAGGGATGAGTGTTATGATCTAATGAGACACTGGCAGCATGCTCACACAGCTGCATCATTCTTACAGTCACTGCATGCGGTTTACCTGTGCTGACTCCTCTGCCCTTCCATTGTTTCATCTGTGATGTTTCTGTACAGTTACCGAAGGGATTCTTCAAATGTCAAGAACTGTTATGACCAAGAGAGAAATCACTCTCTAACATGTTTTTTCCAGAATTTCACTAATGCAAATGATGATGGAAATTACTGATCTGCTTTCAAAAGGCATATGGGAGATTAAATCACAAACAGAGCATCATATCTCAATCTGGTTTCTATCAGTATTCTTCCTCATAGGTCAGAAAATCTAAAATCAAAGCTGTTTGTATGCATTTTGTCTTTTTCCAGTTATTTTATTATCAAATCAATAATAAAGAATACCAACAGTGTTGAGACAGCCTGAGGATACATCTCTAGGCATCCACCAACCATTGTACATTCTTGTCAATGCCAGATACACATCTGGTCAACCTGCACCAGAGGACAAGTCTGGAGGGAACTGAGTGAAGGCTGCCACCTCTTGGTGAATTAAATAGCACAAAAATCAGCTTATCTGCTGGAAAGTGACATGCCATATGTATTGAGTTCACATTCATTCATTTGAAAGTATGCAGTCAGTAACAGATCCTTTATGTCATACCATTGTATGTTTTAATGTATGTTGGTGTCACTAAAAAAATACCTAAAACTATAGAGAGTCTTCCACAAAGGCCAAGATTACAGAATTTCCAAAAGAAATGAGCTTTATGAGTTTCCATTCAGAAGTATACCTAGACTGTCAAACAGTAACACCAGTTGAGGTGATGTCTTGTATTCTAAACAGATGATACACAGTGAATAACACCAAAACACCCCCCCATAAATTTTGTATACATAGTGTGTCAAATAGGTCAGATAAAGGGAGTATTTCAGACTTAACCAATCTCTAATGTTAAGTCATTGGTAAATTCCCCTTCATTTTGCTCTACTACTAACCTTAGATAGATAGATGACAAGTTAAAATTACTTTTATATAGTATGCTTAGAACATACTGATATATGTTAACACTTCTTTTTCCCCAACTGAAATGTATGATTGCTTTGTAAAAATTGCCAATTTCTACTTCTTTTCTTCTGGTTCAATGCCACAATTTGAGTGTCTCAGCTTTTTCTCTTCCTTGGCAATAGTTCTGGAGCTTTCATAGAAGTTTTGTAATATTGATAAAATCCCCAAAGCAGCAATAGCAGCACTGCAAGAGTTGCTGCTGTTGCTGTTTCTATCAAAGACCTTTATATTGAATTAAATCTAATGATGACTCTGCAAGGTCTCAATAAATATCAGCATGCATTTGAAATAACATTTCTCTTGTATTTTACATATATTACCCTGATCCAGTTTGTCCTCATGCCTTACACAGGACAGCAATCTGACTGATATATTCCATGTATTTTTTCTTCAGTTAAAATCCTATGAGACAAATACAAAGTCAGTGCATTCAAATGTCATTTAACTTTGTTCCTGTTGCATTTCTGCTTGATGAAGAACTGATACATTTATTCCTCTGACCAATACAAAGAAGATCAAATTTAAATGAGAAGACCAAATTAAAATGAAACTTCTATTTTAGTGTGAAGCAAGTGCACAATGCATGTAAACATAATTACCCCAATTATGCTACTTTTACTGACACTCCATATTCTATCTTAAGAAGCCTGAGACATAAGTACCTTCTCCTGACTGGACAAAACCCATCCCAAGAAACATCAAGGAGGCCAGCCTGTCCATCTGCACTACTTCCTCTGGTTTTGGGACACTGGGGCGGGGGGAAGAACAAGGCTTGGTCCAGTTCTTAGAGGAGAAAGAGATTAGGTCCTTTAAGACTTTGAACCAACATCCACTGAAATGAATGAGAGCCTCTCAAAAGAAGGTCAGCTGAGTCCCACAGGTTCTCTTCAGAAATGCCATAGCTAAGTGGACACTCAGTTCCTGGTTTGTCTTTAATTCCCCTTCAGGTAATCCTAAAGGCCCAGTTCCTGCAGAGGTCAGTGCAGCTGGGGTTTTGGATCAAGACAGAAATGATGGGTGGATAAATGCTCAGAGAAGTGCTTGTACTACACAACACTATATTCATTGTTCTGCTGGGATCAGCACTGCTGAAAGTTTCTGAAGCAAAATTTTTAAAATTACCCATTATATCTGTTAAAGCCAGCTGTAGTAACGAAAAACTTACACCAGGCATCTGCAATGTTGACAGGTCTTTTTATAGGCCTACAGAATGTGTTAAAGAAAGTTTTATCAAAATAATTGCTTTGAAAAAGGCACACTTTGACATTGCTCACTGGCTCCGAGTTCATAGCTTGCTATATCACATGAGGCAGTATATCCCACTTCAGTTTAGAATAAGTGCCACCAGATATTGATGGAATAAAGAAAAATGTTTTAGTATCAAAGAAGTGTTTAAGCCTTTAATGGGATGGATTACCAGCTCTGTGTCAGAAGAGGTGTACAGATAGGTATAAATATTGTTGCTAAACTGACATTGAAGAATTACTCCCACTATAGGTATGTCCCTCAGAATAGGAAACGAATTAATCTGTTCACGGTGGAAATAATTTCGCTTTTTACTACAGGCCTCATTTAAGCAGCACAGTAAGTTCTGCAGCTAATTTTTCACAGAAGGTCTGCACAGTATGCTTTAGCTTAACAATATCTAACTTGCCAATGATTTTTTTTCTATCTTCTCCAGAGCTTTCTGACTTCTAAAAATCCTCACTCAAAACTGCATTTAGAGTACAGAATCACAAAAGAAACTTGAGTGTCAACATGAAGAGTTTGATTTTATAACAGAAAAGACATTCCTAGGAGAATTAAACATTCTTGTAGCCTCTTAAATTCTGCTTTCTGGACTTTTGAGTATGAGTTACTTCTACAGACTGAATATCTCCCTAGCAGGCATTTTCATATTATTTATAGATGACTTGGTCTGGCCTACTCCATGCAGAGCTCACTCCAGCGTAAGTTCAAGAAACACACTTTCATTAGTCTAGGCATTATACGCTCTTCCCCTTAACTGGCCTCAGAGCATTATCTATATCACAACTCCATATTCATATGCACCTGCCAGAGCACACAGCGTTACTGTGTACTAGACTTGGAATCATCCAAGCACACAATGAAAAATATGGTGCATAGTATAAAAACTAAGTTGAGATCAAGCCAGATTGTTTTTCACCTAGCAGTTGGCCTCCATCATATTTGTGACTTGCTCTCTGGGTACTAAATAAACCTTTTCCATCCTGTTTTGTAACCTCTTAACAGGGCTGACATATTTCTCGCAAAAAGCTTGAATACTTTTTTTCCCTCACAGGCAGGCTACAATTACTCTGTAAGTATCTTTTCTAAACAGATTGATATATTAGGGGCAATTTTAAAGAGTGGCAACCAGAGCATGTATGTAGTTTTAGTCCAATCACCTTCTTCAAAAAGTTGCCCCAGATGCATGGACCTGTTCCATCTGGAAGCAGCTGATTTGAGTATGGGAGGAAGGGATTACTTCTGAGGGGTCAGCAGGTTCCTGGGTGGAAATGAGGGTATTCGGGGATTTGGCAGAAGGAACTACTTCTATCTTCAGAGCAAAATGAGTTTTCAGTGTAGAGATATGAGAAGTAAATGTATCACTCATATCTGAACAGGTGTTTAAAATCTTATCCTTCTAGCAATGTAGTAAAGTAGCTATGCTATTATGTCAGGCTACGCTCCCATAGCAAAATCACATCTACAGACAGTAATTCTGAAACATTGCTATCTCTATTTTAAAATAATCTAGCACAGAATCAGAGCAGGAGCTATGGATGTTGTCACCAACAATTTGTGGTGTCTAGGTGGGTGAGGCAAAGATAATCCATATGGCAGTGATAACACAATATGGAACTTAAGCTTAATTCCTTAGAAAACCTACAGCTATCTACTATAAAAGCATTTTTAAAAATCTGATTTTAGGTGCCTCAGGGAAACATGTTTGAGTTGTTGCCCACATAATTTATAATTAATTCAGTAAAGAATCATCCTTGTTCATAAGCTGTATTCTGAATACTTGAACATTCTGAATATTTTTGTTGGACATTTCAAGGTTACTTTTCTCATCAAATTTGCATTTAATTCTGACTAGACAAAGGCATCTAAATCAGTCTAAAGTCATAGTACAGTGGCTTTCTATATATATGTAAAATATATAACTTGAATAGGTAGTAACAGAGCCTCCTCAAGTATCAAGATAATTACATGAAATACTACCACTTCTCTGGCCATTTTAGCCACTGTTCAGTAATTTTTAATATCAGCTTCTCTTGTGCTTCGACTAGCTATGAGCTTCCTGGACTAACAATAGCAGAGAGGATATTAATTTAGCAGTGAAGATGCATGCTGTAGTTTGACCCAAATATATCCTATTGTTGTAGGACTGCTTGGTGAAACCTTATGGCTCCCGTTACTCAGGAATTAAACTCACTGGAAATGTTCTGATGAATGCTTGTCAGCATATGTCAATGTGTGGAACACAAACTGTTTTATTAAAAATATCTCAGGCTTGACAACCTTTTGTCAAATGCTGACTGAGTGCTCTAAAACACGGAACCTAGTGGAATCAAGAGCCCTCAATGGTCCAGGTGTGCCTGCCCCCAGGACCTCCCAAAGTTAGGAGCACAGCTCTTTCAAGGTCCACAATTTCAGGGTGGATCTTTTGATGAATAAAACCCAGGACTCTAACTCTGCAGTGGAGCTGGGAATCACTCCTTTAGCCAAATGGTAGCTTCACTACCTTTAGCCAAAAACACAAACTGGCATTTTAGATGGCAGCTCAGTGAATTCAGCATTCTTTTTATTGACCAACACAAATCAGACAAGGGTTTCAGGTTCACAGAATGGCTCCAAAGTATAGCAAGCATATTTAAATTTGAAAATACATGAACGTTTAAAAAAAATTTCTTGGAAAATTTCAAAAACAAAATGGTTCCAGTCCAGTTCTTAACTGAAAAAGATTCCCATCATCACGTACTTACAGAAGGTAAGGACCCAGCCTTCACTAGTGACTTTGCTTATTAACAACTAAGCCACACTTGCATACCTGCTTATGAGCACCTGATCTTCAGAAAAGCCTACAGTTATGCCTACTTTTCTGAATCTAGAGAGGAAAGCTTGAAAGATAGATGCCTCCATTGAACAGAGAAAAAGACTGTCCTTTTCTTCTGAGAAATATTGAGGATATTCTTGCTAGCAGATAGAGTAAGAGTGCCTTTACACTTTACAGCATGGAGGTGGAATGGAAACATTGATGGTTCCCTTATGATTTCACTGACCTTTCTGTCAGTGAGTGAACTCTTTAGATGGAGATACTCTTCAGTGAATAAAAGTTGATTAAACTCTTTTGCAAGCCAACTGAAAAATTAAAGTAGAAGGCACCTGCAGCACCTTTCCTACCTCAGAAAAGCACAAGAGAATAGAATAAGTTAAGGATATCATTGCACTGAAAAAATTACTTTAGTCAGCTTCACGTGAGGAAGTCCAATTGAAATTACTGTGATGATCCAGCTGAGCACTGACCTGTTTAAAATGTGGGTTTAAAATATTAGTCTGGGATTTGAAATCTGGTAGTACCTACCTCTAACCCAGACTTTCTCATCAGCTTAAGCAAGCTGGTTGGTACATCAATTTCTCATGTGCCAAAATGAGAGCAGACTTCCGGAAGTCACAGGAGCTCAGGAAAATATCCACTGAGAAGTGCAGAGTACCCAGGAGACATAATAAATCAGCTTCTGAGTATTTTGTAAACATGGTGGAGTTTTAATGAAAACTATCCTCACGAAGCGCAATATCTAAGCAGTCTTACAGCCAGTTCTTTTCATTTTCATCATTTCTATGTTTAGAAAGAATTTATCAAACTCAAAGATATTAAAATAGTGGAAAGAAAAATCAGGATTAGAGGAGAAACATGACAGATGTAGCAATCAAAACAGGTCACACACATAAAACATTTATTTTTTTCCCCAGTCTCACTCAGAATCACTGCAGACTTACAATGTGTTATTTGATGAATAAAAATGAAGCCTCTATTCTGTAATTTAGCTCTGTTAGGAACAGCATTAGAACTGCTGTCAAGAGCTTAAATATACAAACTGTCCACATAAAAACTGTTGTTCAAAAGAAATAATTATATTCCACTTCCTCTAAAAGATCCCAGTAAACACACAAGTTTTGCTTCAGAAAACCCAATGCAACAGAAGTCTCCAGCTCACCCTTCATCAGGACTAGATGTGCCCTCTCTTTAATACCTGGATGGTCTCAGATTAAGCCCTCAGGCTCCAGTCTCTCCATTATCCAAGCTGGTTTTTGGCAGGAGCCCTGCTCGTGCCTCTCATCCTCCTATAATGCCTCTCTGAGATCCTTCCCTAAGGCATCACTCTGGTACCTGACTGCAGCCGCCTTTTGCTGCAAGGCTGTTAAACAGGGAAGGGAAAATCACCTCAGTGTTACCAGATGAGAAATAGCGATGGGATCAGGACACGGCCTCTGCAGTTTTCTACACTGACTGTCAGTGTGGGAAGGTAGCTGCTACATCCTGAGTCTCTGCAGGCCAAATGCCTTCAGGAAATACTATTATAGATGTTTCACATTTAAATAAGCAACAGAATACATCATTTACCTTCATTCATACATAAGAGTTGTCTGTAAATTAGCTAAATGCTTCTGAGTCTGGATCATGGAGCTCTTCCTATTCCTGTGCATTCAACCATCTTTCCTCCTCTATAACCTTCTCTTCCTTGACTTTGCTTGTTACTATACTTCTACTTTTTCTCTCTTTTGGTATCTTCCCTTCTCATTGACATCCAAGGAATCATCAGTATTTTCTGCTCTCAAATAAAGTCCCTTAACTTCAGTTTCTCTCTTCTTTGTTCCTAGTATTACTACCATTTGGACTGCAAGTGATTCCTCTGGGAAACAAATAGAAAATACTTTTTAAAACTCCTTGAAAAGGGCATTAATCTCTACTACCCTCCTTTCCATTGTTTCAGTACCTTTCTGGAATACTTCAAGCAGACACACAACTTTGGTTGTGGAGAGCCACTTAATGCTACACAAAGTCACAAACTTTGATGATGATGATGAAAGCATAGTCAGTGTGTGTAAACAGCTGAAAGCCAGTGTATAAATAAGTTGTGCAACAACAATATCCTCTTCAGCGGGATATGAAGTACAAGCTTACGTTTGGCAGATTTCCTTGTACTTTTATAGATTTAAAAAAAAAAAAAACTTTCAGGAGTTACCATATGCAAAAGTGTTAAAAATTAATTCCAGTTCTTACTCTCCACACAGCATGTGCATCAGGATCCTAATTAAATGGTTCAAGAGTGAGAATCTCAACATGAAAAGGTGTTACCTTATTGCAACCTGCAAGTGACAGACACAATCAAAAATGTTAGAGGAAAAAAAAATTTTTTAGGGGGCTTCCTTGAGCTATGGTAAAGTGTATCTGTGCAACAAACTTCTGAAATCTTCACAGTGTTTAACAGAGTCCTCCCCATGACCAAGGTGTTATGCAGTCACCTACCTGGCTAGCACAACTGCACTGAGTCTATCTAATTTAGACAGATTCTACGCATTCCTTCAAAAGCAGTAAGCCAAAAGAAGACTGTGAGCATTACCATTCTCAGAAAAGTTATATAGAACTGGGACAATAAGTTAAGGCAAGCAGCATCCTAGAACTAGCACCAAGACCTTATCAAGAGGGCAGGATAGTAGCAGACACAAAGTCTTCAAGAAATCCTGCCACAGTCAGGGATCTCAAATTTACTTTGCTGAGTGATTCTCCTTATACATACTACCACATCATGGCACAGCTGACAGAAAGCTCAGCTGTCACTCTGTGGTGAGAGGTTTCAACATACCTCTTTCATTGCACAGTGTATGGCTACTATTGTAATCACCTCACAGGTCCAGAGAGCTTTATCCAGGATGCAATGCTGTCAAGGGCTGGATATAGCTACTGATTCCACCCTCTCATTTTACATCACCAGTTAAACGAACACAATTAACAATTGCCTCATTGTTATTGCTTGTGCAAAGAGGACTAATTAGGCCCCAGAAAACTTCTGTAGAAGACAGGACAGCCTGTGATATTGCACTTGTCAAATTATGCCTAGACATTAAAGGAGACCAAATTATGCAAAGTGCCAGATGAGACAGTAGTCAACAGTTTGTTAAAA